>NW_015389169.1:17255-19027 GCF_001527695.2 Protobothrops mucrosquamatus | reverse complement strand
GGGCATCGGCCTCCCACATATCTGAAGGACTATGTAACCACTATTCATCAAGGACGATAGCAAGAACTTTGAGGGGAGGGGTGTTGTGTTCTTTTGTATTCCCCCCCTTAATCCCCTATGTGCATCCTGATCACCCATTAAGGGTGATTGCCCTTCTCCATCTGCATACAGTTTCATGCCCGTTGCTGGTTGGCTAACTCGCAACGAGGTCTTACCAGCCAATGGAATTGTGTGATTACGAGCCAGGGGAATCCCATAAAAGAGGGCTCCCCTGGCCCAGATGGCAGTCCGGATTTACTTTATGCCTTGCCAATAAACCGAGAGCTGACTGTCACTCGACTCGTATCTTACTGCCTGCGCAATCTAACAGTTTGTTTATTTTTTTTCCTCTCCCTCTTAAGAACAGCCCAAAGTTACCTGCTCAGGCAGGAAATCCTATACCATTTTCTTGCCTATTAGTTCTGCTCTCTCCCTTTTACAAATGTTATTCAGAAGTGTGTTAATGCCTTTTCAAGCTCTATCTGCAGACACAACCCCCCTTCCCCCCTGCTTTTTTTCTGGCTGTGTTGCTTTGAGAGGGAGAGAGAGTGAAAGGAGAAGGGGGGTTTTGATCTTTTTAACTTTTTCTCTGCTTAGAATTCAGGTTTGAGAAAGGTGGTGTGGCTGTGAAATTTAATGTTTCAGCTTGCAATTTTTTCTACTTTTTTCTACTCAAAAGAGGGGTCAGTAATTGTTGGACAACTTTTTTTGGAAATTTTTGAGTTTAAATTGTTTAAATTGTTTAGTTAGAGTTAGACCTATCAACCAAAAGAAATGACTCTAAATTGTTTTGCTTAGATTTATAAATGTTTTCCCTATTTAATGGAAATTTAATGGAAATTTGTTTCCATCTGAATGGAATTTGATTAAATTGGAATTTGACTAACTTTATATTAAAAGCAATACTAGAGTTTGATAAAAAAAACTATTTCAGTAACTCAGAATATCTTGTTAAACTTGTTTATTTTTTTGTGAAGTTAAAACAAATAAGTTGAGAAAAATTTTGGGATTATAAACAGCTATGCTGTTTTGATTAAAGATTTGTATGCAAAACTGTTAGAAAAAGAGCTTGTGTTAACAAATGCAAACAGAGTTTGATGAGCTCTCCTTTGTTGGCTCTTCGCTAGGTAATTTATTTATAAACAAGGACAAAGGTTGGAGGAGGTTTTGACCCAGAAGTGGGGGGAAAGAGGCAGCCAGTGGCATTTTTGTCTAAAATTGACATTTGGGGACGTCTTGGTGGTTAGCATTTCTTATCAAGTGTGGACAATTTTAATCAGGAAGCCTAAAGGAGGTATACACTTGTTCATAGCAAAGGAATTGGGAAAAAGAAAAGAACAAGAAAAAGAGAGAGACAAAATGAAGATACAATAGTAGATGGGGAAGGAGGGATTACCAAGAATTGAATTAAAAGATAAAATAATTAGAAAATATGTACTCGAACTGTCCAGATGTTTTTCTCTCCTGCGACAGAAAGGCATTCTTGCCCAAACTCCCCCCTTGGACTTTGCAATACACCAATACAAAGCAGGATAGTGGGTGTTGATAAAAGCCTGGAGAGACGGAAAAACTAACTCCAACCTGGGAAGGACCTTACATCGTCTTGTTAACCACTGAGACAGCTATCCGGACAGCTGAAAAAGGTTGGACCCATTACTCCCGAGTAAAAGGGCCCGTGCCAGCCCCAGAGGAGTGGAAGGTGGAATCTCACCAAGGAGATCCACTGAAGCTAA
>NW_015389169.1:0-16328 GCF_001527695.2 Protobothrops mucrosquamatus | reverse complement strand
TCCCGAGTAAAAGGGCCCGTGCCAGCCCCAGAGGAGTGGAAGGTGGAATCTCACCAAGGAGATCCACTGAAGCTAAAGTTCCGAAGGACTTAATGGACTAATAGTCAATCTTCCTGACAGAAGGAGGGGTAATAGAGGAAAAAGGACTAAACTTTATATTTCTTTTTCTATCTAGAACCAAATGAAAACCAAGACCTCCTGCATGTGCTGATTTTGTGGGTATCTTTGTGGGTGTTGTTGCTGCTCTCACTGTATTAATTGTGTTCAGTGCACAGGGTGTGAGATAAAGTGTGATATTAAGTCTTAGAAGATGTATTGGAACGTTACAAGATGGTATGTCTGGGGGGGGTTCTTATTATACTCTTAAAACCTGTCCAACCATTAGAGTCATGTAAGCAATGTGTAAAAATGACAAAGAGAGAGGGGAAAATTGAAAACACAATGATACACCACACTATGATCCCCGAATGTTTACAGACTGACTTGACAGACTGTATTCAAAATGAAATACAATACAAACGCTGCAACACTAGCACAGGGGTAGAATGTTATGACCCAAAAGCAATAGGACCAGTAACTGCAAAAATGTGGGTACCGGTATATGCTTATAAAGAAGGGAAGGAAGGAATGGATAATAGAAGAAAGAAACAGGAAAGTTGTTTTAAGTTGGTTTGCACAGACTTGTGAATTGCATGTATTAAGCAGGGAGACTGCCATTAACGTGGTCAGCCCAAACGTGTGAATTGTATCCCTTAATACAAGGCTTAGAATGTTGAAGGAACAAGAATGTACTAAAGATGGGAGGTGGATGTTGCAAGATAGGAGACGGATGTTGAAAAGAAGGGGGGAAAAACCACAATGGCTAGAACACGGAAGCAGCCACTGAAGGGGGGTCGCAAGGGATGATTAATATTTTCTAAAACAGGATGGTTGTATTTATACTTTAGTTAAACAAATCTGTGATAAAAAAAAAGCTTTACAACATTTAGTGGTGAGGCCATGTCAATATAGGCCTCAACTGGAAAGTTGTTTTTGTTTCTTTGAAATGATGTATGGGAGGCTTTTGTTACATAAAGGTTCAAGAATGTCAATGAAGAAGAGAAGAAAGTTACTCAGTATTTGCATAATCTGGCGCAGGTTTTGTCTTCTATCTCAGTACAGGCCCAGGCTGCCTTATCACCTGTCTCTGGCCATTGTTCCTGGAGAGTGGATTCAAGTGAAAAGAACTGTCACCTAGAAATACCAGTCCTGAGTGGTCTCAACCATGCCAAGTCCTCCTGATTTAAGGAATCAAGGCGTGAGTCCATGGAAAGTCCCATCATATCCTCTCCAGTGACAAACTCTGCAGCTGGATGGCCTGAAAATGAAATTTCAACCTGCCTCACCTGTTGAACTGTTTCCATCTAAGTAGGAGAAAAAACTTCAATGGATTGGACTGCCCTGGAAATCGTGTTCCTAGAACCTGGACTATGTGTTGCAAAATTTTTCTTCTGCTACTGTTGTTTCCTTCGTACCTTCTTTGGTAGAAGGAAGGACCATGGGCCCAATACTTTAAGGAACATTGGGGAAAGAAGACTCAGAATATGAAAACTTGCTTGCACAGGAATCTAAAGAAAATATAGGGAGTTATGAACTGTTAAAAGTATAAAATAATAAATTCAGGTGGAAGAGAAAAAGGGAGGATTGAAGGAAATAAAAGTTATTCTTTTATAAAATTGTAGAAAAATAATTGTAGAAATGTAATGCCAATATACGAGACTGTCTATTTAACACAAATGTAACACTGTAACGCAAATGTAGCAATGCACTGCCAAATGTGTGAGAAGGTTTGTTCAATGTTTACTGCCTAAAAATCCTCCGGACACAGGAACTTACACTTTGAGTAGAAATCCTACTATCAAAGAGGGGGATTTTGACCCTAGGTGAAAATTACAAATAAACAAGATAACAGCAGATGGGTGGAAGATGTCAGGATGACTTTTAGTACAACTTCAAAGTACATTATAAAGATGAAAGAGCTGCTTAGATGTGACATGCATTGTAGAGGTATAAGATGCAGAGCTTGAAACCAGGCCAGTGCGCTCCTGGAAACCAATCCATAGGGAAGGATCCAGGAGGCCGCGTTTGCAAACGCTTCTCTTCTCTTCTCTTTTTATTCTTTTTATGTTGTTCTCCAATAAACCTTTGTTTTGTTAACCAGACTTGTCTTCGTATTGTGAGTATCAAAATTTGGGGTTTTTACATCTCACAATGTCATCCAGAGCTAGTGAGAGGTACCTCCCCCTTCAAGGATGTCATTTCCTCATGGGGAATCTCTTTGGGAGCGTGCTCTAGGTGTCCATGAGATCCAAAATGACCAGGGCAGAATTCAGCATTACCCCGCAAGCTTCTCCCCTTTCACCCGCATGAGCAACTCCATGAAAAACGTATAAGGGGGGAGTTGGCAATAATAATAATAATAATAATAATAATAATAATAATAATAATGAAATGAAATTTCATTGCATACAGCTCTGAAAGGGTCACCACCTCCGATATACACTCCTTGTTCGTGGCCAGCTCAAGTTTCAGATCGTACATTTTAGTCTCTAGGGAGCGAACAATGGCAAACAGGACAGATGGAAACAGAGCTCCATGTGGATTAGCCCTCAAATTAGCTTGTATTCCTACACGACAACCTCACCTCCTTTCCTTTTTCTGATCCTGTCTCTTCTACCTTTTCCTTAAAGAGGAAAAGCCCAACAATGCTTCTGACTATTCTACCAAACAGAACTACCTGTTAGTGGGTGCTACTAGCAGTTTGGTAGAAATAAAGCCAGTTCTCTGGATTCAGTTCCATAAAGTTATTTTAAAACATGCAGGGACACAAACATCTCAGCTATCCAAAAGCACTAACATTTTTGCTCAAGATTGCAATGCAGCTACAGAGGGCAGTTGCACAAAAGGTGCAACTGCTTTAAAGAACTTTTTAGAACTAAACCCAAAGGGTGCACAGGCTGAAGAACCTGTGTCACAGCCTGTAGCGATATGAAAACTGCCTAAATCAATGTTTCTCAACCTTGGCAACTTTAAGATGTGTGGACTTCAGTTCCCAGAATTCCCCAGCCAGCATTTCATGGCCTAAATGAAAAGACCTCGTCAACCTTTCCACAAGAAGCACCATCCTCCCATCTTCCTTGATTCATGCCGTGCTACTCTTTCTTTCTACCATCCCTCATCTCTCTTTGTGAAGTCCTTGAAACAGGACTCTGGTTTCACTGACAATATTCATTTCCCCAGTCCTCTGGAGTCCCCAGGCCTGATGGCACAACCAGATTTTGTTGCCTTAGGGCAGGGGTAGGCAACCCAAAACACTCAAAGAGCCACTTGGACCCGTTTCCCACCAAAAACAAAACACTGGGAGCCGCAAAACCCTTTGGATATCTAAAATGAAGATAACACTGCATATGTCCCTTTTTACCTTTATTATATATATTTATTTTATTTTTATTTTACAAAATTTATATGCCGCCCTTCTCCCCATGGGACTCAGGGCGGCTCACAGCATGTTAAAACAATATACAGAATTACCCCTTCTAAAAACCAATTAAAATCCAAATATTAGTGGCTGTGACTATTTAAAATCATTAAAAATTATCCCTATTTAAAATTCACCCTAGGTCAGGCCCGCTTGTTGAAAAAGCCATGTCTTGAGGGCGCGGCGGAAGGTTAGGAGATCCGGAATCGTCCGGATCTCGGGGGGTAGTATAAAAGGATACAGTATATGCAGTGTTATCTTCATTTTAGATGTCAAAAGGGTCTCTCTCTCTCTGTCCCTCCCTCCCTCTCTCTCCCTCCCTCTCCCTCTTTCTGCCCTTGGTCTGCCAGTCCTCTTCCCCCACTCAGTGTGTTTGTGTGCGTGTGTGTGTGTGTGTGTGAGAGAGAGAGAGAGAGAGAGAGAGAGAGAGAGAAGGAGGGAGGGAAGGAAGGAAGGAAGGAAGACAAGAAAGGAAGAAGAAAGGCAGGAAGAATATGGGAAGGAAGGAAGGAGCCGGGAGGTGCCCACAGCGGTAGGCAACCTTGGCTCTTTTATGACTCATGGACTTCAACTCCCAGAATAAAAGAGCCAAGGTTGCCTACCCTGCCTGGGCTAAGCAAACCCACCCGACGCAGAAACCCCTGCCCAAATCACCGGGGGCTCCCTGCGCTGCCAGTCCCTGCACTGCAAAGCCTGTGGATGGCGAGCCCCGCCCCCTGGGCTGATCTGCGCCAGGATTGGCCACTCCCCCTGAGCCCCGCTTCAATTCCCGGGCTCGGCTGTCGCTTCTGTTGCTGCTGCGGTTGCTTTGTCGGGCCGAGGCAAGGCGAAGCGCGGGCAGAGCGGTGGGCCAGGATGAGCGAGCTCAGGCAGCGGTGGGCCAGGGAGACGGAGGGGCAGCGCGACGGCAAGGGCAAGGTAGGGACGAGCGTCTGGATGCGGCGAGGCATGTTCCGCGCGACGGCGGAATGGTGGGGGGTTCAACTTAAACTCCCAGAATTCCTGAGCCAGTAGGCAACCTTGGCTCTTTTATGACTCATGGACTTCACTGGATCAGGAATTCTGAGAGTTGAAGTCCACGAGTCATAAAAGAGCCAAGGTTGCTCCCTTCTCCTGGCCCAAAGGTCAGCAACCTGCAGCTCCGGAGCCACATGTGGCTCTTTCAGCCGTCTCCTGCGGCTCCCAGTCCATATGCATTTTAAAAAAAAATGGGACTAAAAAAGTTCAACCAATCAATTCAAACTTTTCACAAAAAAAAAACTTGTGAAGTTTGAATTGATTGGTTGAACTTCTTTGGTTTGTGGGACTGCCCACAAACCTCTTCTCTCTCTTCAGACTGCACGGACTATTAGAAAAGTGAGTAGGCTCTTTTCTCTGGGGACTTGCATAGGCCAAGAGACGGGAGCGAGCACCCAGCCACTCCACCGCGCAAAGATGCCCAGCCCAGGAGAGAGAGCCAGGGGTGGTGATGGCGCCTCCTCCTCCTCCTCCTTCTCCAAAGGGGCACCTACTGGCTCTGAAGCAAGCCTCCGCTTTCACCCTCGCTTTCTCTTTGCAAAGCGGCCTCTTTGTCACCCAGCCAGCGCGCTTGCTCGGGAGGCAACCTTGGCTCTTTTATGACTCGTGGACTTCAACTCTCAGAATTCCTGATCCAGTGAAGTCCATGAGTCATAAAAGAGCCAAGGTTGCCTACTGGCTCAGGAATTCTGGGACTTTAAGTTGACCCCCCCCCCGCCATTCCGCCGTCGCGCGGAACACGCCTCGCCGCATCCAGACGCTCGTCTCTACCTTGCCGTGGCGTCGCACTGCCCCTCCGTCTCCCTGGCCAGCCACTGCCTGAGCTTGCTCATCCTGGCCCGCCGCTCCGCCCGCGCTTCACCTTGCCTCGGCCCGACAAAGCAACCGCAGCAGCAACAGAAGCGACAGCCGAGCCCGGGAATTGGGGCGGGGCTCGGGGGAGCGGCCAATCCCGGTGCGGATCAGCCCAGGGGGCGTGGCTTGCCATCCACAGGCTTTGCAGTGCAGGGACTGGCAGCGCAGGGAGCCCGCGGTGATTCGGGCGGGGGTATCTGAGTCAGGTGGGTTTGCTTAGCCCAGGCAGGGTAGGCAACCTTGGCTCTTTTATTCTGGGAGTTGAAGTCCATGAGTCATAAAAGAGCCAAGGTTGCCTACCGCTGTGGGCACCTCCCGGCTCCTTCCTTCCTTCCTTCCCATATTCTTCCTGCCTTTCTTCTTCCTTTCTTGTCTTCCTTCCTTCCTTCCTTCCTTCCTTCCACCCATATTCTTCCTGCCTTTCTTCTTCCTTTCTTGTCTTCCTTCCTTCCTTCCCTCCCTCCTTCTCTCTCTCTCTCTCTCTCTCTCTCTCACACACACACACAAACACACTGAGTGGGGGAAGAGGACTGGCAGACCAAGGGCAGAAAGAGGGATAGGGAGGGAGAGGGAGGGAGGGACAGAGAGAGAGACCCTTTTGACATCTAAAATGAAGATAACACTGCATATATCCTTTTATATATATATATAATAAAGGTAAAAAAGGATATATGCAGTGTTATCTTCATTTTAGATATCCAAAGGGTTTTGCAGCTCCCAGTGTTTTGTTTTTGGTGGGAAACGGGTCCAAGTGGCTCTTTGAGTGTTTTGGGTTGCCTACCCCTGTCCTGGCCTATGCAAGTCCCCAGAGAAAAGAGCCTACTCGCCTTTCTAACAGTCCATGCAGTCTGAAGAGAGAGAAGAGGTTTGCGGGCAGTCCCACAAACCAAAGAAGTTCAACCAATCAATTCAAACTTCACAAGTTTTTTTTTGTGTGAAAAGTTTGAATTGATTGGTTTAACTTTTTTAGTCCCATTTTTTTTTGAAATGCATATGACTGGGAGCAGCAGGAGACGGCTGAAAGAGCCGCAGGTTGCTGACCTGTGCCTTAGGGAAAGACAAAAGGGATGAGGCCAACCTCACTTTCAGGGAAAAGGATATTCCATAAAGAGGGCGCCCCCAGAGAAAAGGCCCACTTCTTAGGACCCACCAATTACAGCTCTCTAGCCCAGGGGTCCCCAAACCCTGGTCCATGGACCAGTACCGGGCCGCAGCTTGCCAGCAACTGGTCTGCACAATCAAAGCTCCACCTGCGGGATGCAGGCAGCACACAAAACCACGCCTTCTGCAGTCCGTGGACGGAATCGGTCCCTGGTGCCCAAAAAGTTTGGGACCTCTGCTCTAGCCGATGGGATCCATATCCTCTCTCCTGGGTCTGGTGGGACGGGCAGATGTAATTGGGGAAAGGCAGTCCCTCAGACAATCTGGTCCCATGCCATGTAGGGTTTTAAAGGTCAAAACTGTCCCCTTGAATTGGACCCAGAAACAAACTGGAAACCAATGCAGCTCACAGAACAGAACAGAACAGAACAGAACAGAACAGAACAGAACAGCAACGTGTGTTCCAGAAAGACAAAAAAGCTGCAGTCCTCTGCATGACCACATCTGAGCCCAAAATTTCTGTTGCTAAGTGAGACATTTGTTAAGTAAATTTTGCCCCATTTAACAACTTTTCTTGCCACAGTTGTTAAGTGAATCACTGCACTTGTTAAATTACTGACAGGCATTAAGTGAATCCAGCTTTGCCATTGACTTTGCTCGTCTGAAGGTCACAAAAGGTGGATCACGTGTTCCCGGTGTTAGGAATAAAATTTTAGAATAAAAAGTAAAGTTAAGTGACACGTACTCTGTAAAATTTCTACACGCAGACAGTAAGGTTTCTACACAAAATTTCTACACGTAGACAGTAAGATTTCTACACAATTTCTACATGTACACGTACCTTGGAAGAGTTCTGCATGTAGGCTATAGGATTTCCACACTGAGCTGTAGGATTTCATGATAAAGTACATATAAGGGAATAGGTGAAGCAAAATAGTAAGGGGCAGGGATAATGTATTTTGTTTAGGTGGCTCTGATAAGATTGTAACCTCAGAGGAGGGGCCAAGGCGTCGGGATAGAATGTATATAATGTGTGTCTTTGTTGTGACTAGGTGTGGCTCAAATATTTATTTGGAGTCCACCACGCTTTGCAAACCGTTGTATCCAATAAATCTCTGTTTAATTTCAACTTGCTGTTTGGTGTTATTCAGAGGGCTAGAATTTCTACCAACAGTTTTGGCGCCCAACGTGGGGCTCGAGACTGGGATCGTTTGTCTGCACCGGATCCGGAAGGTGACGTGGAAGGCATGCCCTGTTGATTTCGACAGTCTATCTCATCTTGTTGGTAACAGAGCAGCAGCGCTTTCCTCGGCGAACCCATAGAGTTGATGTTGGACAGAGATAAGAATTGAACTGGTGTGTGTGTTGCTGGCTTCCGGGAACTGGGCAACTCCGTGCACGGAACTAGGTAAGTGTTCTGGGGTGGCCAGTATACACTGCCTAGGCAGTCGGTCAGAAGGCTGGGTAGGCTTGTGTGAATTTGAGACAGTGTGTGTGTGACGTCCCAAGTATCCGCTTAGCGGATAGCAAGAAGGAGCAAAAGCGGACCGCTGATAACTCTAGATTCACACGAGTGCATATCTAGAGGGATCAGGGGGAAGCGAATTGAGGAGTATACGTGAAGTCTCAATTAGAATACACAGGACGGTAAACCAGTATGGGCAACACAGGGAGTACTCCAGGAAAGAAGTGTTTGAGAAAAATAAGGAGGAACCCCAAATTAAATATAGATAAAGTCCACTAGGGATTTTGTTGAGTAATTGGGGAAAACCTCCGTATAATGAAATAGTAAACTAGACATAACCAAGGAAGATATGGTTAATTTGTGTTGTTATGTCTGGTGGGAAGATGAAAAAGTAGAGTGGCCTAGATTAGGAACAAATGACTATTTTGCTTGTCAGAGTTTATATGAGTATGTGTCAAGGAAAACATGTAAATCATTAGTCAATGAGTTAGACTATGCTTTAATTTGGAACCCAGATAAATGGCTCACCTTGACTATGAGTGGCCCTAGCCCTCATAAAATAACCTCAATATATTTACAAGAAGAAGAGAAGAATGAAATAGGAGAAGAAGAAGATGATGAAAAATCCATGAAATATTTACCCCCACCTTATAATCCTAATCCACCACAACCAACCAATGTGCAAATACCTACTCCACCACCCCTACCAGCTCCTGTAATACAAGTTCAGGGAGCTGTGGGAGGTGGACCCTATAAGGGATTAGTAAAAGAATTGGAACAATTGAAGAAAGATATAAAGAATTTTCCTTTCAAGGATAAACCACTACAGACTTTTCCTTTAAGGGAAGTACCCAATGGAGTAGATGGCCAAGGACAGGCTTGTATCAGTTTTGTACATGAGCCCTTAGAAGCATCTGAACTACGTGCCTTCAAGAAAGAAATGAAAAGCATGATAGACGATCCAATAGGGGTAGCAGAGCAACTGGATCTGTTATTAGGAGCAAACATATACACATGGGATGAATTAGGAGTGATACAGAGCACGTTATTTACAGCAGAAGAGAGACAGTTAATTCAAAGAGCAGCAAGAGACATCTGGACAAGGGAACATAACCCCCAAGCACAGGGGGCAATTTTGGCAGATGTAAAGTTCCCTTTAGTAAGACCAAATTGAGACAATAATAATGCTGCAGATAGACAAAACATGGAAGATATGAGAGTATTATTGATAAGAGGAATAAAAGAAGCTGTCCCAAAAGCACAGAACATGAGAACTTAATGACAGAACAAGAAAAAGAAGAATCTCCAGCTGCATTTCTCCAGAGACTGAAGGAAGGAATGAGGAGGTATTCGGGGACTGATCCAGATGACCCAGCAAATACTCCTCTGGTAAAAATACAGTTTGTGGTAAAATCTTGGCCGGATATAAGTAAAAAATTACAAAAGCTGGAAGGATGGACAGGAAAGAGTGTGGATGATTTGTTAAAGGAAGCACAGAAGATATATGTACAAAGAGAAAGTTAGGCAACAGAATAAAATGATGGTTGCCACAATAAACCAAGTAATAAAACAAAAAGAAAGAGAAAAGGAGAAGGAAACCTGGAACCCATATAAAACAGAGCCAGGAGAAAATAGGTGGACCCCAGAAGTTAAAGGAATATACAGGGGACACGCAAAAAGAGGAAGCTATGGAAGAGGACGTGGCAGCTTTAGAAGAGGAAGTGGACAAAGATATGACTATAACCAAGAAAGAACTTGTTTTCAATGTGGTATGAAAGGACATTTCAGAAAAGACTGTCCCCGTCTCAAGAAAGAACAACAAATTTACAAACTGACCGAGGAAGAGGAAGAACATTTGTACTAGGGGTGTCAGGGGCCCGACCTACAACCCCACTGGGAGCCCTTGATAAATTTAAGGGTGGGGCCACACAAAGAAGAAATGATATTTTTAGTAGACACTGGAGCAGCCCGCACCTCTGTGTCTGTTTTAAGTCCTGGATTACAGTTAAATGATAACAGTGTGAAGGTGCTGGGAGTGAAAGGAGAAAGCTTCAAAGTACAAGAGATAAAAGAAGTAGAAATAACTAACCAAAAAGGAGAAAGCATTCTGGTTCAGCCATTATATGTACCAGAAGCAGGAATAAATTTATTAGGGAGAGATTTATTTATTTATTTATTATTTTAATTTGTATACCGCCCTTCTCCCATAGGACTCAGGGCGGTTCACAGCATATTAAAAACAAATAATATACACAAAATACAAAAAAATTACAAAATACAAAAATACAAAAATACAGAAAATAAACCCCGATAAAAGCCGAATTAAAACCAAATATTACAAGCTGTGTTTCCAATTAAAATACTTTTAAAATTATCCCTACCTAAAATCCTCCCTAGGTCAGGCCCGCTTGCTGAAAAAGCCATGTCTTGAGGGCGCGGCGGAAAGTAAGGAGATCCGGAATCATCCGGATCTCGGGGGGTAGTTCATTCCAGAGGGTGGGGGCACCCACAGAGAAGGCCCTCCCCCTTAGCTTTATTTGGAATGACCATACAATTTGACTCCAGTGAAATAAAAATTAGAAAGCTGACAATAGAAGATGAAAAGGACATAAATGAGGAAGTCTGGGTAAAAGAAGGAAACGGGAGGATTACAAATACCTCCTTTAAAAATTGAGTTAAAACACCCAGAGGAAATAATAAAGCAAAAAACAATATCCTTTGTCAATGGAAGGTCGAAGAGGACTTCAGCCAGTAATAGATACTTTGGTGAAAGATGGATTGTTGGAATCTACTATGTCCCCATACAATACACCTGTATTACCAGTAAAGAAGCCTGATGGCTCTTTTCGCCTGATTCAGGATTTAAGATTATTGAACCGCATAGTTAAAACTAGACATCCTGTGGTTCCAAATCCTTACACTTTGATGGGACATATACCAGTAGAACACCAGTGGTTTAGTGTAATAGACCTGAAGGATGCATTCTGGGCTTGTCCCTTAGCAAAAGAATCAAGAGCTCTATTTGCCTTTGAATGGGAACACCCAGAAACAGGAAGAAAGCAACAATATCAGTGGACAGTGTTACCACAAGGATTCACTGAATCTCCAAATTTGTTTGGACAAGTATTAGAACAGGTCTTGGAAAAATTTAGTTTGTTACCAGACACATATATGATACAATATGTGGATGATTTGCTAATTTCAGGAAAGAAACAAAGCCAAGTTAAGAATGTGACTGACTTGTTATTAAACTTTTTAGGGCAACAAGGATTGACAGTAGCAAAGAAGAAGTTACAATATGTGGAGAAAGAAGTGAAATACTTGAGACATTTGATCAGTAAAGGAAGTAGAAAAATTACTGAAGACAGAATAAGTGGTATAGTTCAACAAACATTACCAAAAACAAAAAAGGATTTAAGAAAGTTTTTGGGGCTAGTAGGGTATTGCAGACTATGGATAGATAACTATGCTGGGATGACAAAAAGTTTGTATGCTAAACTAACAGAAAATGAACCATGGATCCTAGCATGGGAATCTAAAGAGAAAGAAGATTGGGAAAAGCTAAAAACAACATTGGTAAAAGCTCCAGTATTAAGTTTACCAAATTTAGATAAGCCATTTCATTTGTTTGTGAATGTTGAAAGTGGAATTGCCTTTGGAGTTTTGACTCAGAGCTGGGTGGGACAACGCAAACCAGTGACCTTTTTATCAAAAATAATGGACCCCGTAATACGGGGGTGGCCAATCTGCATTCAAGCCATTGCTGCTACTGCACTGTTAGTCCAAGAAAGCAGAAAATTAACCTTTGGGGGTGCACTAGCAGTAAGCACCCCACATCAAGTAAGATCAATTTTACAACAAAAAGCCAGTAGTTGGCTAACTGATTCAAGGAACTTAAAATATGAAGCCATTCTGTTGGAACAAAGTGATTTAATACTGACCATGGATCATAATACTAACCCTGCTCAATTTTTGTCCAACTTACCCCTGGAAAAGGAAATGGAACCAGAACACTTTTGCTTGGAAGTAATAGATCTACAAACAAAGATTAGGCCTGACTTGCAAGAAGTACCATTGGACAATGCTAAGGAACTTTTTATTGATGGGTCCTCTAGAGTAGAGGCAGGGTGCAGGAAAAATGGCTATGCTATCATAGATGGGAACAGTAAAAGTTTAATGCAATCTGACTGTCTTCCGACAAATTGGTCAGCCCAAACTTGTGAATTGCATGCTTTAAATCAAGCCCTCGCTTTATTAGAAGGGAAAATAGGAAATGTATATACTGATTCTAAATATGCCTTTGGAGTAGTACATACATTTGGGGAAATTTGGCAAGATAGAGGACTGATTAACAGTAAGGGAAAGGAACTGGCTCATGAACATTTAATTATTGAAATCCTGAAATCCTTACAAAAACCCAAAAGAATAGCTGTGATACATGTAAATGCACATCAAAAAGGAAATTCATTTGAAATAGTTGGGAATCAACTTGCAGACGAAGAAGCAAAGAAGGCTGCAAACATAACAAAATGTTATGCATTAATCCCGGAAATCAAAACCAATATACCATTACCATTGTTTAGTGAAAAAGAATTGATAAAGATTCAACAAGTGGGAGGACAAAGGGGAGAAAAAGGTGAATGGTACTTACCAGACGGTAGACAAATCATCAACAAGGAAATTGCGAGGGAACTATTGTGTCATCTACATGAAGGAAGTCATTGGGGAACACAAGGTTTAGTAGACACAATTTTGAAAGTTTATGCTTGTTTTGGTATTTATACTATTGCTGCCCAAATCACTGAAGGGTGTTTAATTTGTAAGAAAGTGAATAAACAAGCACTGAGAAAACAACCTATAGGAGGGAGACCTCCACCATTCCGTCCATTTCAATGCATACAGGTAGATTATACTGAACTACCTAAAGTAGGACGTTATAAGTATTTGTTGGTAATAATAGACCATTTGACTGGATGGATCGAGGCTTATCCTGTATTAAATGCTAATGTGAAAAATGCAACCAGAATATTGCTGGAACAAATTATACCAAGGTATGGTTTGATAACCCAAATAAATAGTGATCAAGGAAGTCATTTTACAGGAAAAATATTACAAAATATAATGGAGAGCTTGGGCATTGCCTGGAAATTTCACATTCCTTGGCATCCGCCCTCTAGTGGTAAGGTGGAGCAAGCTAATGCTCGCCTAAAATTAGGACTAAGTAAAATGATGATAGAAATTCAAATGACTTAGATAAAATGTTTACCTTTAGTATTGTTGCGAATAAGAACGCAACCACAGAGAGACTTAGGATTGTCTCCGTATGAATTATTGTATGGTGTGTCATTTATGCCTGGAAACATTTGCATGGATTCTTTAGTAACAAGAGATAAAGTAATAAGGCATTATGTACATAAACTGTCGCAGTATCTTGATCATTGCAGGAAACAAGGCTTGCTGATCCAAACACCCCCTTTGGAATTTCCTGTCCATAAGTTTGAAGTAGGACAGTGGATCTTGATCCGAACGTGGAAAGAGGAGAAACTGCAACCTAAGTGGGAAGGACCATTCCAGGTGTTGCTGACCTCTGAAACTGCAGTTTGGACGAAAGAAAAAGGGTGGACCCATTATACACGAGTAAAGGGACCAGTAGCTGAACCAAAAGGACAGTGGACCTGTGTTCCGGGTGACGACTCGCTTAAACTAACAATTTGTAAAATTCCTGTATAAATGTGTTGATACTGTGACTGTAAATCCATATTGATTGTTGCTGTTGTTTCCATGGTATTGACTGTGTAAGATGTATTGGATGTGAAGAACACTTTTGGACCATACGATATAATACTCATCGAAAAGAAATTGAAACCTTTTGAGGAATATACTGAGATATTGACTTGGGTGGTAAGATATACTTTTAAATCCAACTAGTCCAGGGAGAACAACAAAAAGCCTTCATAAAATATCACATTTTAGAAGAAGATTAATATAAAATGTGAATCCCTAGTGCTGTATATTTGTCCCTGGCTGTATACCTCTCCCTCTCTAGGGAGCGATATAGAAGAGCATCAGAAGCAGAAGGATGTGAAGCCTGCATTACCAATGCCACCCAAGGGAACGTAGTAATTAAAACCTTGGTATACCATACTCAAGCACCTAAGGGGTGTATATTTCAAACCACGTGCCAATTAAATAGAACACAGTATTCAGTTTGTAAGGGAAGAGACAAAAAGATACAGTGCTATGATCCATCGATACCCACATATTTGAATTTCAGTATATATGTGGGTTTAGCCAAAATAGGAGCAAGACAGAGCCCTGAAGGTGAAGGAAGATTAATATACCGTACGTCAATTCTACGAAAATATTAGAAAAGGGGACAGAAAAGGCTTTAATACAATTTGATGCATGTACAATATTAAGTTTATTTCCCCTCGCCACCAAGTGTGGAGACTCTAGTTGGATCACAGCATATAAACAAAATCATAAATATATATGTCCCACTAATTTGAACTTTGCAAATGGGAACCCAAAGCAATGGTTACCCTGTGCAGGATCTATTAAATGTTCAGGGTGGAGTTGTGTGTGTGATTACACTGGAGGAGGTTATCCAGGATGTAATGGTATTACCAAATTTAAAAGAATATATGGAACTAATATGATGGAGCTGGAAATCACTAAGAACCATCCTGATATAGTAAGTTATGGATTTGGGATAGATGGAACAGGAACAGATCCATCAACTTATATTACTATAAAGAAAGAAAAGATATATGCAGGAGAAGAAAAAACCATTGGATGGTCAGTTTACAATACTTTAAGACAATTGGAAAATAAAATAGATATCAGTGAAAAAGCAAGCAACTTGTTTATGGATATGGCCGAGGATATAGCCAAAACCTTGACCGTTAAAAATTGCTTTGTATGTGGAGGAACTAATATGGGACAACAATGGCCTTGGGAAGCATTAGAAGCAGACCCAGTGATATTCAACAACATGACTAAACAAGGAAATATCACAGGGCGATCTGGAAATGACCAACAGATTATATGGACCCTACGTACTAATTTAGTAGGGAAAAACTGTTTTAAAAGAAGTGGAATAAAAAAGGTTGGAGATTTGATATGTTTAGGATACTGGAATGATAAATATGAGCAATGGACAAGTGTAGGGGATCAAAGTAAATCAGAAAAGTTTAACTTCACTGGATGGGGGACATATTTAAATAAAACAGATGACAGCACATGGATAGCCCCAAATAATATGTATTGGATTTGTGGTAACCAAGCCTATGAAAGTTTACCTAGTAATTGGGGTGGATCATGTGTTTTAGGATGGATCAAACCATCTTTCTTTTTATTACCCCTAAGAACTAAACAGACTCTGGGGATTCCTATTTATGATCATTTAAATCGCTATAAAAGATCCATTGACTCAGACTTCCGGTGAGCAGGCGACCTCGTCGGACGCAGCTGTAGCTGCCTCCCGCCTGTTTTCGCGTAAAAGCCGTTTTGACAGCGAGCATTAGCTGTCAAACGGCTTGATACCTTTCCCCCAGGCATAAGGGGATCGGTGAGTTGCCCGGGGTAGGAGTTGAGTTCCCGAGTCGTCCGATCTGGACGATGTAGGTTAGAACTCCTCCGGAGCCCCGAGGATTCTCCGCGATCCAGGACGCCTTCGCCTCGGCGAAGCTAGAAGCCGCCGCCACCGCTGCAACTTAAACTTAACTGTGAGTGACTATACGCAGACAAACCGACCCTGGAAGTTTGCTTCCTATTTTGGATTCTACTCTAACTTGAGCTATTTTGATCTTCCCTATACTTGGGTTGGATTGTGTGAAAGTGAACTTAAAATGGCGATGAATGATACTTTCTAGCAAGAAGAAGTGAAAGTGATTTTGATTTCCGGTTTGGAACTTTTGCTACTTTTAATACTTTCACTACTTGTCTTGGATTAACTGTTTAAAAGACTCTTATATAGATTGAAATTTTAATACTGCTAACATGGCTTCGAGAACATTGGTGCCTACAACTGCAAAACCAATTACATCTCCGACTTCTCAGTCGCTCCAACCAATTCCTAAGCCGGTTTCCCACCCGCCACCCCCATCTTCTTCACCCCCGCCGCCCTCTGGCAAAGAACTACAGGACTTTATGCTTCAAATGACAGAGATGTTTTTAAAAAATGGATGCTAAAATTGAAAATAAGATTGACCAATTAATACACCAACAACAAGAATTAGTACAGAAACATGAGGGCTTTCGTTTGAATGTGACAACTGCTTTTCAAGGTTTGGCTGAATATGTGGATGGAGTGGCAGAAAGGGTGGAGGAAAATGAACAGAAGGCTGAAGCGAGCGAACAAAGATTGGACTT
>NW_015389168.1:153701-163508 GCF_001527695.2 Protobothrops mucrosquamatus | reverse complement strand
TGACCTCTGATTGAAATTAATACTTGATTTTATTTTATCCCTTATGCTAGAAGTGTAAAATAATGATGGGAATATTTATACATATGATATATGTTTGCCCACATGTTGTTCCATTTGAGTTTAATATCCATAGGTTTGCTAATATAGTTTGAGGAAGAGGTGTAAAGTTTAGTAACACGAAGCTAACTGAGATTGCTAAAAGATAGCAATCTTTCATATCAAACTATGGGTTTGTCCAGCCATTGATAAAACAAGTCCCAAGTCTGATAGTATTCTTTTTCTTCTTTTTCTTTCAACCTCATAGTAAATCTGTCCATTTCCGCATATTCTAATATATTTTTAATTATTTCGTCCTCTGATGGTATTTCTTCCTTTTCCCAATATTGTGCAAATATGATTCTTGCCGCTGTTATCACATGTAAAATCAAATATATACTTTGTTTATCAATCTTTTCTGGCTTAATACCTAATAAAAAAAGTAAAAGGATTAGGAATTAAATTTGTATCAGTGAATTAGTGAACTCAGACAATACATTGTTGAATAAGTACTGTTGAATTTTATGGAAAAAATTAATAAAATTTTTACAAACTATGGGTTTGTCAACCAAGGGAGAATAAAAAATAACTCTTTTGTGGTGAAAATAATTAATAATGTGATTGTTCTCTCTTATGAAAAGACTATCGATAGAAGAGAAAAATTGATCAGCATAATTCTGTGTGATTGAAGCTTAGTGCATTGTTTAAAAACTGTTCTGTTTTATATCTCTCACTGTGTGATATATATTGAGTGTATATCCCTGGATGTTGTTGTTAGTTAGTTGCGAAGTCGTGTCCGACCCATCGCGACCCCATGGACAACGTTCCTCCAGGCCTTCCTGTCCTCTACCATCTTCTGGAGTCCATTTAAGCTCACGCCTACTGCTTCAGGGACTCCATCCAGCCACCCCATTCTCTGTCGTCCCCTTCCTCTATTGCCCTCCATCTTTCCCAGCATTAGGCTCTTCTCCAGTGAGTCCTTCCTTCTCATTAGGTGGCCAAAGTGCGTGAGTTTCAACTTCAGGATCTGGCCTTCTAAAGAGCAGTCAGGGTGGATCTCCTCTAGGACTGACCGGTTTGATTGCCTTGCAGTCCAGGGGACTCGCAGGCGTCTTCTCCAGCACCATAGTTCAAAGGTCTCCATTCTTTGGCGCTCAGCCTTTCTTATGGTCCAACTTTCACAGCCATACATTGCAACTGGGAAAACCATGGCCTTGACTATACGTACTTTTGTTGGGTGTAGTTTGTCTCTTTGCTTATTTGTTTCTTCCTTATCTGTTTTCTTCATTTCCCCCCCTTTATTTAAAGCAACGCAAAATTAAAAAAAAAGATATTTTTTTTTGTATCTGGACAGCAAAATTCCAGAGGAGTGAGTTAGAACATTCGAAGCTCTTCTGTTGCTCCACAGTGGTTCTCTGGATTTTTGCATTTCAGATCCGGTAGTTCTAACTGAGGTGCTGGACCATAAAGGCTTGCAAACTATTTGTCACAAAAAGGAACACCATAAATCGTTGGAGGAATGTGTGTTCTTATTTAATTCATCTATTTCACAGGCAAGAGTGAAAGGCAGCTAGTCTGCTGCTTATTCAGTGACAGCCTTATCAGTATTATAGATGGTTGAAAAGGCAAGGTCTCTCTCTGAGGGACTGTATTTCTGTGTTTCCGGGGGATAATGAGGGATCTTTTAGTGGGAATTCTTGGCAGCCATATAAACTCCAGCTAAAAAGTCCAGTGATTCTTGGAAGGAAGTTGTGACTATAAATTACAAACAACATAAGTAGGTTACGCAGATAAGTCTGTTGTTGCGAAAGGAGGCCTCTCCAGAAGAATGCTTGACACAACGCATCTGTCATCCGTTGGAACCTCTACCGAATTTTTTGAATCTCACCCGCTCACATTATGTCGGTACCACAGCATTGTTGGAATTAATGAAGGAGGATATTTGTAGCTCAGGGTTGACATGAGGGGTCCTTGGTGCTCTCTGAGCTTGCTTCTTTTCTTGCAGACGTTTCATTACCCTAACTAGGTAACATCATCATTGCTAGTCATCACTAGTTAGGGTAATGAAACGTCTGCAAGAAAACAAGCAAGCTCAGAGAACACCAAGGACCCCTCATTATGGAAATTCCTGCTTGAATTGTCTCCTTTCCATGGCTGGCTTTCTTCTACTTGGCAAGAACTCTGGACTCAAATTGACAGGAGGGTTGCTGTTATTCTTTGAAGATGTCATGGACAAACCCAATAAAAAGACAAGCGACAGCAACACAAAGCAATACTTCTTACTTTAAGATTCAGAGGTTTATTTCAGCAATAATTTGGAACACACACATAAACATCACTTACGTTAAAAAACCATTGCAATGAGGTCCAATGAGGTCCAGCAAGGACAGCTATAGGGCAGTGGCAAATCAATCCACCTGGTCCCAATCTCTTATCCCTTTTGCTGTCCTAAAACCGCAGTCAGATGGTCAGTAATCTTACATTTTCTGCTGACTTTCTGCTGACCCTCTGCTGAACATAACTTTCCACATACTCGTGTACATTGGAACCCACATCCCTTAGCTACTTTCAGTTCCCTATGTCTTACAGTTCCAGTCCTTATGTTCTAAATATATTTGAAACAAGCATATTAAGTAAAGTACAGTTGCAGTTTAGATTACAAATAGTTCCTTCAGATTGCAAAACTGAGCATAGCACAGACTTTGGTTCAATACTTTTTCCATGAGGCCTAATTTAGTTCACCTGGGCCTAAACCTTGCATAAAAGAACAATAGCCAATATTTTCGTTTTCCACAAAGAGGACTAATACATTATGAGAAAATAAATCAACATTCCCTATTATTATTTATGTAACGCAGGGCATATCGTACATGGACCAGCAATACTAACAATGTGAAGGTTTCGCTTAGATCACTAAAACGCAATAAAATGTAAATGTCCAAAAGATCTATGTTCAAATATCAGTGTCTAGGCCATCTAATCATTGAAGCACAGCATTGTTTATGTTAAAAAAAACCAGATACTGGACCGGTATATGCCCTCAATTTACAGTCGGCCATGATGTGATGTATAGTTTGACGTAAGACCCTGCAGTCATACTGAGGGGAGGATACTATGCTCCATTTATACAGGGAATCCCGGCAGATGCCATGTGAGCTGTGAATCCTATTCAGGATTGTCCATTGCTGATGTGGTAATTCAAAGCACCTTTTTTTGTGGGGCCATTGATATGTCTTCCTATGTCTAGGTGTTCAGTGACCCATTTGTCTTTCCATTAGAAATTGATGTTAAAGCTGTTGGGCAGGTGCCAGTGGGGGCTTCCTGGATTTGAGTTTGCCGGCTGATAAATGAGGATGGTCGTCATGCATTGGTAGGAGTGAGTTATTCATAATTTTTATGTATTGTCTCCAGGGCATTTTTTGTCATAGAACACACCAGAATGGTGTTCCGGTGCTTTTTTTTTTTAACTGATTTTCCAGAGTTGCGTTCTTTTGCTATTGTTGCCCTTCCTATCCTCGTTTGCTTTTGAAAATGCCCTGCTGGTACCTCACACTCCACTTTCTGTAAGGGAAGGCAAAAGGCTTGCTCACCTTCTCGTGAAAGATGGCCTCCATTTTATGTGTCTCCCACCGCCACCAATGGCTTTCACACCACATGGTCCGACCCAGCCAATCAAGCCACGCTCTGGCTGTGGTGCTCCGGCGCCTCATGGCTCCTCCTAGAGGAGGCAGACAACGCCGGAGGGGCGTTCCGGCGCGTTTTATGACAAACAAAGCACTGATTGTCTCACTAGTGCAGGGGTAGGCAACCTTGGCTCTTTTATGACTCGTGGACTTCAACTCCCAGAATTCCTGAGCCAGCCATGCCGAGGGGAAAGGGAGAGGTTTCGAAGCTGAGCCATGCTGGCTCAGAAATTCTGGGAGTTGAAGTCCACGAGTCATAAAAGAGCCAAAGTTGCCTACCCCTGCACTAGTGCATCTTACCTCCATAAAACTGGTGGTGCTATATGGCTCAGAACAGGAAGCCAGCAACTTGGAGTGGTTTTAATACATCCGCTTATAATCCTCATGGTGTCATTGAATCTGGCGTCTAACTTATTAGTATGGTAGCTGTTAAGCCGTACAGAGGACATAACATTCAACCTTCCATAAAATCTATTAAATAAAAAGGTGGAGAGGGGAAAAAAATCTTTCTTCCAATGTGTATATTATAGTAGTGAGGCCTCAATCAGTTTTTAACAGGCCCTAAAAGATGCTATAGTACAGGGGTCTTCAAACTTGGCTCTTTTATGACTTGTAGACTTCAACTCCCAGAATTCCTCAGCCAGGCATGCTGGCTGAGGAATTCTGGGAGTTGAAGTCCACAAGTCATAAAAGGGCCAAGTTTGAAGACCCCCACTATAGTAGCTGCCTCCTGAATTTCATAAGATCATTCTTGACCAGGGATCATACTAGACTGAGATGGCATTGAGATGTTCTTGGTAAACCCTCTGAGGACCTCAGTGGTCATAAAGGTAATGTAAATATATCACTATAAAGGTAAGATAAAGTTAGGTTAGGTTAGGTTAGGTTAGGTTAAGTTAGATTGATCCAATAAGAAGCTTCTGGCATATTCCAGGGAGCTTTTGATACACCAGGTAAATATCTCTGTTCTTTTAATCTTGATTTCTCTCTTCTGAACTATTTTCCAAGTCCTGATTTGTTAGTGGTTAGTTGGAGACAATTTGAATCCATATATTTTTATGTCCAAGGATTTATAGGCTTATGTAGACAAATGATTTCAGCAAGTCTGCTATCTTTTTTAATGGATTCTTTTCCAGCAATCAAGCTGCGCTGTTTGTTGTACAATAAATAAATCATAGTTATTGCAAAAAATGAAATAATTGAAACCTAATATTATTTTTATTTATTGTGCTTAAGTTTATTATTTGTTCAAGGAGGAATAAAGAACAATAAATAAAGGATGAGTTTACACAGACACCCCCCATTTATAGCCTATTAAATTAGTCTTACACACATGTTCATAATATAGCATACATTTATTTGTTTAAATTTAAGCCAGTTTCCCTGGCAGGAAAAAAATGGAAAATTAAACATAAGAAAAAATAGCTTAAACAGGTCAGATTCCTCAACAGTTCTCCAGTGGATGCTTCCAGTGACAGAAATCTTGTTCAAACATAGAACTAGAGATTCTTTCTCAGACAGCTTTGTAACTAATGAAGGCTGGCTATCCTTATCCCTGTATTGTTGTTGTCACTATATTATTTCACAATTATATGAACAAGGCAGTATCCATTTCTTTTCTCCACTTGTTGGCTTTCACGCTTGAACAAAAGAAGATAGCTATCCACAAGAAATAATAAGTCTTCCAAACAATTAAATGAGGCATTAAGGAAGAAAAAATACATCATTTTTTTATGTTATGTAAAAAATAACAAAGTGACAGGGGTCTTCAAACCTGGCTGGCTGAGGAATTCTGGGAGTTGAAGTCCACAAGTCTTAAAGTTGCCAAGTTTGAAGACCCTTGCATTAGTTGAATATCTTAACTTCTTCCTGAGAAGACATTTAAGTGTCCATTACACATAAAATAATTTTGTATAACTGGATAATTTCAATTTTGACTGAATTAACCATACAGTAATTTTAAAACGATCAAATATATTCCCTATATGCTTGAATACAGTAATCCTCAACTTATAAGCACATTTAGGACTGGAATTTCCATTGTAATTTAGTGTGACCGTAATTCGAGTCATCACGTGAGCAGATTTTACAATCATTTGTACCATAGTCATACAGTGAATCACTGTACTTGTTAAGCAAACCACACGGTTGTTCAGCAAATCCAGTTTTCAAAATTGACATTTTTTTGCCCAAAACTGGCAAAAAAAAAGGTAACAAATCACAATCACTTGACCTCAGGATGCTGAGATAACAGAGCAACAGAATAACAGACTTGGAAGGGACCTTGAAAGTCATCTAGTCCAACCCCTGCTTAAGCCTAGATCATTCCAGACTAGTGGTTGTCCAATCTCTTCTTAAAATCCTCCAGCGATGCTGCAACTGGTTGTAAGTGTGGTTTAGTTGCCAAGCACCTGAATTATGATCACATGACCATGTGGGGGGTTGTTGTGATGGTCATAAGTGTGAGTATAGCTTGTAAAATACTTTTCTGAGACCTCATAACTTGCTAAACAAACTGTTGTAAATCAAGAACTATCAGTACAGAGGTTTCAATGATGTGTATATTAACCAAAAGTAGTGACCAGAACTAGTTTTTTTTTTAATGAGAGTAAGGCATTCACAAGTTGTGTGCTGCTAGTTCTTATTTCTTTGGAATCCTTATTATTGATCCGTGGGTTATACTATATGGATAAAATACAGGTTGGCCATTTATTTATTTTTAAAAGAAGCTTACATTGGATTGCTTTTTAATAAAGTTTTTCATCCAGTAAGGTAATTATTCTTTTTTTTTTTTCTCCAGGGCTTCTTCTGAAGGTGATCTAGAAGTTGAGAGAAAGTAACCTTCAGAATCATTGGATAAGGTGAACCACCAGGCCAGCCACCAAAGTCATATGCCTAAAGGCTAATCAGTTCTATATTTCCATACCACTCTCATGTGACAGTAAAATGATCCCAGTTTAACAATTTAACTCAATAATTTACATTTTAAACCTCCTAATGGCCAAGGAGCATGCAAAAGGAGATCTGAAAGTTAAGATTTTGTCAGTCCCGGCCCATTACAGAGCCAAAAATATGCATAAAATACCTGTGATTAATTCAGGTGGGTGATCAAAAAGCAAATGTGACGTGAGAATATGACTCAAGGGGAGACAAGAGGCATGGACATGAATAATTTACATCTGTGCTAAGCAATAGATTGTGCTTGTGATAGCTTCCATGAGTCATAGCAACTTCCTGAAACCTATTCTCTCTAATCGATTGGATTACAACAGACACCACCTCTAAGCTGGCATGGCCTTTGATCACATTGGCTAAGGATGATGGGTGTTGTAAAGCCTGGAATCAATTTGGAAAAGACTAAGAACTTCTTGTCTTTGGCTATGAGCGAATAGGGTCAGTTTATTGATCTTGCGTTTACAGTACTCATACAATGGCTTCCTCTCCTCACTCCTTTATTTTTTTTTAATTAGAGGAGAAGAGTAAATAGGGAAAAACAGTACCCAGAATGCTACATTCCAAAGCTGATTGCTTCAGCTTGCTAGTGAAAGAGCTATGTCTTGAAAGCAGAATCCATCAATTATAGAGAACCCAGGGAATTAGATGTAGCGTCGTCTAATTCCAAACCTGTAAATTTCATCAGTTAGTAAAATAAACAGGGAAGCAGGCTGTTAATACGTACACTAGCCACATTACCCACCATACATGGATATTACTGGTCCCTCCCTTTGGAATGTCATCCATTAGACTAGCCCCCATTTTGATATTCTTTCATAAGGCCCTGAAGACTTGGTTTTGCCAGTGGGCCTGGGAAACCCAGACTGAGATGGAGCCCATCAAATGGCTTATTTGACTGTGTGTTGTCAAATGAGGGGAAGGTATTGTTTTTTATTGTTTTTTATTTTCTATACTGAGTTTTTATTGCTTGTAAGCCACCTAGAACTGCTGTAGGAGGCCATATAAATTTCCCAAATAAATTAAAGCAACGCAGCTAGGAAAGGCTGTGGTTTAAGGTTGTGTTTCACCATCCCTCCCTATTGGCTTTGTTAGTAAGAACAACTTAGCACCGTTGGTGTCTGATAAGACTGCAGTGAAATGATTTATGTGCCGACATCCTCAGGCAAATGATAGGCATTAGGTAAATGATGGCCAGTGATATAATGACGGGTGGGATGTCATTTTTCCTCACCGCTTCCCTTTCTTTCCTATCCTGTTCTGAGGACTAATCAAGATCTAATCAAAAGTCCTGCCGCTAACACTGTCAAGTTAATGTGAGTCAGGAGATGAAAGGGGATGTTGCCAAGTTTGGCTGATGGATTATTCAAGACTTATCCCAAGTCGTGATATTACATCTTCCTTTATTTCACACTGGACAATATTCAAAGCCTCACTATCCAATTAATGAATTTTGTGGATCATCAAAATATAAAAATGGGATCATTCCGGATTCTATCTGACTTCTTGGAAACAACTCTGGTTTGACCTCCTGCAAAGATGAGTCGAAGCATTGAACATAATTTTATTACCACGTGAAAACTGGTTAGCAGATTTCCTGTGAAAGGAATTGCCCCTCAAAAGCCGGCCATGCCCGCTTTGAAGTCTTCAGTTCCCCAAATCTTAAACATGGATTTTGGCCAATAAAAGACTAATAAAGGAGAATATTTGTAGCTCAGGGTTGAAATGAGGGGTCCTTGGCACTCTCTGAACTTGGTTGTGTTCTTGCAGATGTTTCATACAGAAACTAGGTAACAGTATCAAGACTGATGATGTTTTTAACCTAGTTTGGGTAACACAAAACATCTGCAGTAAAAGCTGTGCACTGTCAGTCTCCGAGCCCTTTACAATACTGATCCAGACTAAGATGGAATGGTATTAAAGAGGTTTCACGGCAGCGAGAGAGGGATGGTTAATCACTGCAACCAAATATGTTCTTTCAGATGGCAGTAAATTAAAGATTGCCCTGAAAACATACATTAGAATGTTTGCTTTAGTGTTATCCTTCATCATAAGCACAAATATACATTTATTTATCTTCAAGATCCCTGACGGTTCACAATGAAGAAACAAACAAAACCACAATCAAATCAAAATAAACATTCATCAAACAATGCCACTAAGAACAAGATAACCCATTACAAATGAAGTCTGGTAGATGTGGTTTAAGTCTCTTCTAATCTGGGCCCCACCTAGGTCTGAGTTTTTAGGGCTATATTGGACATGACTTTAAAGCAGGGTCCCCAACCCCCGGTTTGTGGACCAGTAGCGGGCCACGGCATGCCAGCAACCGGTCCGCACAAGCAAGCAAAGCCCCATCCGTGGGATGCAGGCAGCACACAAAACCACGCACCCTTCGGTCCGTGGAAAAACCTTTCTCCAAGGAACCGGTCCCTGGTACCCAAAAGGTTGGGAACCTCTGCTTTAAAGTCTCTTCTAGATGGGGGAATGCAGGACAACCCCCCCTCCCAAATTAAAGTAAATTGAGTCTCCTCTCTCCTGACCACATAACACCATATTGGCATCACCTCACTTTTTCCTTATTTTTTTTGTCTAGCTTTCTCTGTCAAATGGGTAATTTCAGCTTGAAAAGATGTTCACCTATTTAGCACGAAGGTCTATTAATGTGTGCCTGAGAATCTTACATTCTCTGTATGATTTGGAAGCTTGATAAGATAATGTCCCAGCTGATTTTTTGACTGATGATAAAGCCACAAGTGAATTCAGCCAAATAAGGTTATTTCCTTGGGCAGACTGGCTGGGCACATAGTAGTTGAGGTGGGGCTTGCTCATGTTACATTAGAGGCCGTCCTTGCTTAACAATCAGAATTGGGACCGGCAATAGTTGATAGATAAATTTAGATCCCTCATTTGCACTTTGAGAAATTGATAGTATTGTCTTTTCTTCTTCTTCTTCTTCTTCTTCTTCTTCTTCTTCTTCTTCTTCTTCTTCTTCTTCTTCTTCTTCTTCTTCTTCTTCTTCTTCTTCTTCTTCTTCTTCTTCTTCTTCTTCTTCTTCTTCTTCTTCTTCTTCTTCTTCTTCTTCTTCTTCTTCTTCTTCTTCTTCTTCTTCTTCTTCTTCTTCTTCTTCTTCTTC
>NW_015389168.1:148156-153601 GCF_001527695.2 Protobothrops mucrosquamatus | reverse complement strand
CTTCTGTAATGCCACAAGAGTGAACACTTTATTAAAAATGGATTGAGATATTACCGCATTTTTGTAATGAAAATTATAGAATCAGCACAATGAACTGGAACAATAACAAACACAGATCTCAGTTTTTAGAATGTTATGACAACAGAACGGGAACTTTTTTATTAGCAAAATTAAGCGCTTAGGTTGGGTGTCAGACGCTCAATATCTGCAGGATGGTAATTAACCTTTAATTAAACCTCCCCATCCCCTTTTGAAAATATACTGCCTGGTGCATTACAGTTGCTTTTCGTATGTAAGTTTTAGAGAATGAATATGTGTATTTGTGTGTCTGTAAAACACGAAGATGTGCATTGGCATGTTTGTAAAACAATGGAACTATTGAAGCAATGTAGCATTTACTGTTTTGAATGCGTTCACAGGCAAAAGATAACAACAGAATAACAGAATAATAGAGTTGGAAGAAAGATCTTCTAGTCCAATCCCCTGCTCAAGCAGGAGACCCTATTTCAGACAAGCAATTGTCCAGTCTCTTCTTAAAAACCTCCAGTGATGGAGCATCTACAACTTCTGGATACAAGCCATCCCACTGGTTTATTGTTGCTTATTGTCAGGAAATTTCTCTTTAGTTCTAGGTTGCTTCTCTCCTTGATTAGTTTCCATGCATTGCTTCTTGTCCTGCTTTCAGGTGCTTTGGAAAAATAGGTTGGCCCCTCCCTCTTCTTTGTGGGAGCCCCTCAAATATTGGAATACTGCTATCATCTCACTGCTGATCCTCCATTTCATTAGACTAGACATACCCAATTCCTGCAACCGTTCCTCATATGTTTTTACCTCCAATCCCCCTAATCATCTTTGTTGCTTATAATCATCATAATCAGATCATAAGATTGGCACTCATTAAGTGTTCCGAAGAAGAGAGACGCGCCAGAAGAGACTGACTGATCTATTTAGAGAAGGATTGCAATATGATGCTACATAAAGTTTCCCAGAAGGAGAATATAGAAAGGGCACAATGAGGATAGGCAGAGCACGAGGAGGTACAAGATTTACAAGATCTCCTGGAAACAGTTTAAAAGAATCTGGTGTCCTGATCCAATATATGGGTGGAAAAATCAGGTTTTCTGCAGCTCCAAATTAGGTTACTGAGCCATGCAAACCTCAGGGTGAGGACTCAATTCAGAAGGCATCTTCAGCAATAAAGGAAGGCAGACCTCAAAGGCCCCAAAGATGGCACCTGGAGCAGACCCACCCTGGGCAACCTGGTGGGATGAACAGAGTTAACTGGAGAGAATTCATATAAGTTTCCAATATTAAATTCCCTTTTTATGACCCTTTGTTGTTGTTGTTAGTTGCAAAGTCGTGTCCGACCCATCGCGACCACATGGACAACGTTCCTCCAGGCCTTCCTGTCCTCTACCATCTTCTGGAGTCCATTTAAGCTCACGCCTACTGCTTCAGTGACTCCATCCAGCCACCCCATTCTCTGTCGTCCCCTTCTTCTCTTGCCCTCAATCTTTCCCAGCATTAGGCTCTTCCCCAGTGAGTCCTTCCTTCTCATTAGGTGGCCAAAGTACTTGAGTTTCAACTTCAGGATCTGGCCTTCTAAAGAGCAGTCAGGGTTGATCTCTTCTAGGACTGACCGGTTTGATCGCCTTGCAGTCCAGGGGACTCTCAGGAGTCTTCTCCAGCACCATAGTTCAAAGGCCTCAATTCTTTGGCACTCAGGCTTTCTTATGATCCTTTAATACCTTAATTTGGAGTAGAGTCAGGGTGACTGGACGGAGCTGAACATTTAGTGGCCAGATCTCTTCCTGACTCTTACGTGAACTTCACAGCAGATACTTTTTCTTTGCGCCCTAAATATTTGCCACTATCTAGAACTGAACGTTCAACCTTCCGAGTGGGAGGCAAGCGTCTTCACCACTAGGTCACCCAGCCACTCTTCCATCACGTCACTCGTATAGTTTCCAATATTAATATTGTAAAATATAACATACATATAACAACACAGTATAACATATACTTTTGCTTTTTTTTTTTAAAAAAAAAAACAGGATTAAAAAAAATGTTTTTCCTGATTTTTGACCTTGTTCACCTGTTATAGATATAAATTTTCTATTTTTTAATCCAGACTCAGCCCTGGATTAACCATTAGGCTAAATAAGCAAGTGTTTAGGGCACCACAGGAAAGTTTTCTCCCCCGTTATCATGCCCTTAACTCTTTCACTGAACATTTCTTCAACTTTTATTGAGTCTGAATGTCTTGTTAGTACGCAAGGGAAGAGCTGAGGGACACCATTGGTGAACTGTGCTTAGGAAATCTGTTGGCTTTAATTGTTCCTATCCATCTTACACTCTCTATTTCTCTCTCTCTTGATTTAGAGAAATCCAGAGCCTGGGCATGACCCCCCCAATGACAAAAGGCTTCTGTAGCTGGCTTATTTATGCTTAAGAAGAAAAGGAGAAAAGCAACCTGGAACTAAGGAGAAATTTCTTGACAATGAGAACAATAAATCAGTGGAACAGCTTGCCTCCAGAAGTTGTGAATGCTCCAACACTGGAAGTTTTTGAGAAGAGATTCGACAACTATTTGTCTCAACTGGTATAGGGCTTCCTGCCTGAGCAGGGGGTTGGACTAGAAGACCTCCATGGTCCCTTCCAACTCTGTTATTCTGTATTCTGTATTCTGTTCTGTAAGAAAAAGAACAGAAATTGGTATTGAATAAGCTACCATTATGGACTGGAACCAAAGAGTAGGAAAAGAGCAGCAATGCAAGCAGGAAAAAATAATGTATTAATTTTTGTAAATACGTAACGTTTACAGATTTCACTTTTTACAGTGGATTTCACTTGAAATTCTCCTGCTGGCTTCCAGAGGAAAGTGTTAAAGAAAGTGAAAAGCATCTGTCTTCCATTGCAGAAACAATCCTTGTGACATGACCCAAGAATTCCAGGGACTGAGGGAATAAAGAACAAAAAGGAAAAATCTTGAAAGGGCCTCATGTTGTTGACAGGTCTTGAGGGAAAAATCCTAAAGACTTTTGAAATCCCAAGTAAGCTTGAAATTTTATGCAAACAACAAGAAACCGTTACCACAGCTGCTTTGGTAAAATATAATGAATAAGATGAAGATAGTTCTAAATTAGGATCGGTCACATGACCTCAGTGGATTATTTATATAACTGGTGGAACTCTGCGGTTCAGCCATAGAAGGTGAAGAACGGTTACAGGAATTGGGTATGTCTAGTCCAGGGGTAGGCCACCTTGGCTCTTTTATGACTCGTGGACTTCTACTCCCAGAATTCCTGAGCCAGCCACGCTGAGGGAAAAGGGAGAGGTTTCCAAGCTGAGCCATACTGGCTCAGGAATTCTGGGAGTTGAAGTCCACAAGTCATAAAAGAGCCAAGGTTGCCCACCCCTGGTCTAGTCTAATGAAAAGAAGGGCTGGGGGAGACACGATAGCACTGTTCCAATATTTGAGGGGGTCCTACAAAGACAAGGGGATCAAACTATTTTCCAAAGTGCCAGTAGGCAAGACAAGAAGCAATGGTTGAAAACTAACCAAGGAAGAAGAAACTAAGGAGAAATTTCCTAGTGGTGAGAGCAATCAACCAATGGAACAGCTTGCCTTCAGAAGTTGTGGGTGCTCCATCACTGGAGGCTTTCAAAAAGAGACTGGACAACCATTTGTCTGAAATGATATAGGGTTTCCTGCTCGAACAGGGGGTTGGACTAGAAGACCTCTGAGGTCCCTTCCAACTCTGTTATTCTATGTTCTAACCACTTGCTCTATCAAATCTCTGCCAGTTGGAATGGAAGTTATAGTATCACGACACCAAATTGGTTCTCGTATAACTAAATGGACAGAAGTGCGCTCTTTTTATGCAGCCATTTTTGCTTCTTCCAAAAAGTATCCATTTGTCATAACAGCTCCCATGCTACCCTCTACATTTCTCCCCTCATTAACATTTCTCCATCCGTTATCCTATTTTTCTACCAAGGTACACCAATTCATCTACTTTGGGACATTTTGTCCCGTACAATCTATTTTACATTTGCTGTGCTTCATTTGGGATCTCAGCCGAGAACAGAGCGCATACAATTGTAGATACATTAATGCCCATAACTAGCATACCTCTAGCATCGTTAAAAATATTATTCATGGAATTTATCTATGCAATAATCAACCACAGGAATTGCACGCAATCTCCTCTTGCTCTCTGTTCAATGTTGAACCATTTTCACTAAGCACTCCGCTTACTTGCAGACATGCTTTAATCCCATCACCCATCATCCGACAGCATTCAGCAATCAACCATCAACTCCATATTATTCATGCAAAAAAAAAATTCCTTAGTTGAATTCGTTCACGTTTTCTCTAAATCAGATTTACAATACATTATATTTTCTCGCATTCCTATCTTTTCTACAGACTTAGTAAAAAATCTACATCTGAGGAAAAAGCAGTTTTGCTACTGATGCTACCAATCAGAAGACATTGTGCAGACACTGTTCCACCTTTTCTCTCTTTGTGGATGTAGGAGCTGTGGTGGCACAGTGGTTAGAATGAAAAATTGCAGGCTGACTCTGCCCACAGCCAGGAATTCGATCCTGGCCGGTTTCAGATTGACTCAGCCTTCCATCCTTCTGAGGTCGGTAAAATGAGGACCCAGATTGTTGGGGGCAATAGGCTGACTCTTTAAACTACTTAGAGAGGGTTATAAAGCACTGTGAAGTGGTATATAAGTCTCAGTGCTATTGCAAACTCTGCCCAATGCCAGGAGTTCGATCCTGACCAGCTCAAGGTTGACTCAGCCTTCCATCCTTCCGAGGTTGGTAAAATGAGGACCCAGATTGTTGGGGGGCAATAGGCTGACTCTGTAAACTGCTTAGAGAGGGCTATAAAGCACTGTGAAGCGGTATATAGGTCTAAGTGCTACTGCTGTTGTGGCTAGATTTAAATGCTGTCCGAAGCCACCTTTAGGAACGTTCAGCCTTGTTTCTCTGTTGCTGGGAAGTTTACCCTCCTGCTTTGCTTCTATTTAGCCCAACAATGTGTGGCCCACATGCAAATCCACAATGGCATTCTTGACAGTGACTCAATCAAATTGCAACTTGCTGAATACAGATGACAATAGGAGACACTGAAATGGCATGTTCTGTTGCATAAAAATAGAAGAAAGCAAACAACCAAGAAGCTATTATTTACACAGGCTTCTGATTTGTCTAGGCACAAACATCTTCAAGTGGCAGCAATTTGTGACTAATAGGCTCAGTTCTTTAGCTGATTCACTATGAGCCAATCGGCTCTTTTATAACCATTTCCACCTATGTTAGGTGACTCAGACATACCCAATCAACACCATGTTTCCCAGAACAAGGAAGGAAGGAAGGAAGGAAGGAAGGAAGGGAGGGAGGGAGGGAGGGAGGGAGGGAGGGAGGGAG
>NW_015389168.1:144701-147602 GCF_001527695.2 Protobothrops mucrosquamatus | reverse complement strand
ACCGGTCGTAAGTCAAGGACTAAACCGGTCGTAAGTCGAGGACTACCCAACCGGTCGTAAGTCGAGGACTTTCCCTGCCCGGGAGCGCCGCGCATGCGTGGTTCCGCCCCCTGTGCCGGCCGAGGCGTAGCTGGCAAGCGGCAGAGACGGAGCAGGCCGACCACCAGCTGGCCCAGCCCAAGGGAGGTAAGGCACCCACCGGAAAAGGGGGAAAAATGGCGGACAAAAAAAATGGCGGACAGCCTTGCTTGGCGACCCCCGTGAAATGGTCGATCGACCCCAAATGGGGTCCTGACCCACAGGTTGAGAACCACTGCATTAAATGAAAGAAAAGAAAAAAACCACACTCCTGTGGATTCTGTTCTTAAGCCAGGAGGCACTGAATCATGGATAAAATTCAGGTAGACAAACTCAAGCTGCCTGATGCTCAAACAAAATTCAGATCTGAAGCAGGTTGTTCATAGGTTGCTGGGTTCTATTCCCGGACATCTTACATTACAACACTTTCCTGAAGTGTTACATCGACACAGAAGATGTCCTATGCTTCAAAATGGCAGGGATAAACAAAATAAAATGTAGGTGGAGAAATCAATAACTCCAGCAACCATTAAAGTCTGAAATCAAAGTTTTTGTGTTGAAATGTACACATGCTGATACACAAACTCCTTCTATCAAAGAAGGAAAACAGGATACCTTCAGTGTCACCATTCACTCCCAAGTGCATGGGCCAATAGAGTTAGTCTTATACCAGGGGTCTTCAAACTTGGCAACTTTAAGACTTGTGGACTTCAACAAAAAAAGACATTAATATCTCAAAGCTCTAAAACCAACACAATAATGTTTGTCCGATGGTTGTACTTTTCTAACAGAATAATGTACTGCCTGCGTAAATGATGCCAATCCAGTTCAGACTGGGCTGATCTGTAACTCTTGTAAAATACAGTTGGAATAAAGGAATTAATTATTATATATATATATAAAAAAGACACAGTGTGTTATTATAACACCATCTTCATTTGCCTAATTTAGAAACTGCAGGTCCTAAGGCAGTGGTTCTCAACCTTTTTAATGCCACGACCCCCAACCGGTAGTAAGTCGAGGACTAAACCGGTCGTAAGTCGAGGACTAAACCGGTCGTAAGTCGAGGACTACCCAACCGGTCGTAAGTCGAGGACTTTCCCTGCCCGGGAGCGCCACGCATGCGTGGTTCCGCCCCCTGCGCCGGCCGAGGCGTAGCTGGCAAGTGGCAAAGACGGAGCAGGCCGACCACAGCTGGCCCAGCTCAAGGGAGGTAAGGCACCCGCCGGAAAAGGGAAAAAAAATGGCGGACAGCCTTGCTTGGCGACCCCTGTGAAATGGTCGATCAACCCCAAATGGGGTCGTGACCCATAGGTTGAGAACCGCTGTCCTAAGGCAAAATGTCAAACCTTATTGTCTAAATCCTGATCAGCTAAAAAAAAAAAAGCAATCTTTTTTAAAAGATCAGTCCTACTGATATGAGGGCATCGATTAAAGATAAGCCTTTGAATCAAGCTCAGAGTTTGGTGATTGCATGGCCTCAAGCACAGTTTTCTTAATCACAATATGGAAATGTCGTTCCACGTTCAACTTCCCAGACTGACCTACAGCCTTAAGAACTACACGAAGCAATCTAGAACTTCTCTATCAGAGAGAAGTTCCTCAAGGTGGGCTCCAGCATGAGTCCAAAAGCTCGGAAGACAAAACCCCTGATTCCGATGACTGACCCAGATAGGATCCTGCAAGATTATCCTGGGACATGTATATTCGCCTTTATTTGTTCAGTATTGCGTGTTGTCTCCCTCCCAAACATTAATAGGTCTGCTCTTTGGGGGGGAGATGTCTATACAGTGTGGTCAAAAAAAGTCAAGATGATGGTCCTGATGATGCAATTGAAGCTCTGCCTGTTTTTATGTGCAACACAGACACCTGTGGTTATTGCTTATTTTTTGTGCAGATGAAGATAGCCAGGTCTGCCACAAGAATGGAAATATCTCATTTTGTATTATGGGAGTCTTTGCAATAAGAACAGTCCTGCCACAGACAGGCTCCATCTTTATCTCCTCCAAGTCAAGATACAGTCTTTGCCAAAATCTCCTTTCAAGTAGAAATCTTTTGAAGTTGGCCATCCTTAAAGGTTTCCCTCTGCCTTGAGGAGATTAAAAAAAAAAGGAAAATAAACTGCAGCGTCACTCTTCCTGTTGACACTGAGAAGATGACAACAACTAGAGAATAGACTGAAACCCTTTAGTTCCAGTTCCATAATCTTTTTCTTTGTTTTGTGAAATTTTGTGGCAATTACAAATCTGGGGGCAAAAAGTGGATGCTTAAAACTTCTCTTTGGCTGTCTTTCAGCTAAATCAAGGTTTGGTGAAATGGGGTATAAACAGTGGTGGATTTAGCCGGTTTGCACCGGTTCGGTAGAACCGGTAGCTAATTTTTTGTTGACTTTGGTGAACCGGCTGCTGCCCTAGCCCTTTTTCACACAGCCCAGAATGGACCTCCGGAAGTGGGTGGATGCCAATTCCGGAAGTCTGAGCTAGGGAGGCCTCCCAGGCCACACACCAGAAGTGTGTGGACACCACTTCCGGTGGGCCATTCTGGGCCTGGGAGGCCTCCCCAGCTCAGAACAGACTTCTGGAAGTGGCATCCATGCAGATGATCAGTTGTTCAGGTATTTGAATCCCACTGTATTTATACTAGGTATAAATACGAGAAAACGATTGGTTACACTTTTTCTGACAAACAATTTGTTATTAGTTTGTCATTTATCACTTCATAATGTTGCAGTTGCCATATTCGAATAGAATAGAGCTGGAAGGGACTTCTAGTGAATCTAGTCCAACCTCCTGCTCAAGCAGGAGAACCTATACCATTTCAGAC
>NW_015389168.1:126861-144219 GCF_001527695.2 Protobothrops mucrosquamatus | reverse complement strand
CCCACTGTATTTATACTAGGTATAAATACGAGAAAACGATTGGTTACACTTTTTCTGACAAACAATTTGTTATTAGTTTGTCATTTATCACTTCATAATGTTGCAGTTGCCATATTCGAATAGAATAGAGCTGGAAGGGACTTCTAGTGAATCTAGTCCAACCTCCTGCTCAAGCAGGAGAACCTATACCATTTCAGACAAGTGGTTGTCCAATCACTTCTTAAAAGCCTCCAGTGATGGAGCACCCACATCTTCTGGAGGCAAGCTGTTCCACCGGTTAATTGTCCTCATGGTAAGGAAGTTTCTCTTCAATTCCAGGTTGCTTCTCTCCTTGATTAGTTTCCATCCATTGTTTCATGCCTTGCCTTTTGGTGCTTTGGAAATAAGTTGTCCCCTCCCTCTACTTTGTGGCAGCCCCTTAAATACGCACAGAATAAGCTCACAGAAGCTTATGCCTTTTCATAAAATTTGTGAGAAAAATGCTACCAGACTCCTGTTTTGTTTTGTTTTTGTGACTATGAACTGACACCATTGTCTTTCCACAATGCATACACGTGAGCATTCCAACTTTGATCCAGTAATTGTATACATCTTATTTCACTATCAGAAGATATCCCCACCCCCCACCCCCATCACTACCAAGTCAGCTTGCATTAATTTCTGCCTGTCAAAACAGAACTCAATGCAACCTCTCAGTACAGGATCTGCAGTTTTGCCCTTCAGTGTTCCCAGCAATGGGCAGTCATTTTTAACACAAACTTAATTATATGATAAGGCCCTGGCTGCCCTTCGCCTGCAATGAGCTAATTTCTGTTATTCTAATCTTGGTGTAACCTTGCCAAACCTGTTTGACCAGAGATAACAATAGGGTGAGTGCACACAATACTTCTACCTTCAACTCTCTCTTTTGCCTGGTTAAGGCTCTTTATAGTTGCAACGTTTCACTTCGAACTCTCTGAATGAGCTCTTCTGAATGGCCGGCCCCTTGATTTCCTGGATATCTGATTTACTATCTTAGCAGGAGAAGATATTCCCGTGTCATCATGCTCCTTTTTCTCTGCTGTGGGAGATGGTTCATCTTCTAGACCCACGTTTATGTTAACCGCTGCAGGAGACACGCAGGACTGACATCAATTTAACCAGGGCAGCCAGGTATGTTTTATGCTTTAGTCATTTCATTGGCATTTTGTTTCTGAGAGGCAGAAGTTAACGCTATCCTTACCAGCAGCGATATTTCACTCCCCTTCTTTTCCTGGGTTTTTATTAGTGCCAAAGCTAAACTAAGTGCTATAAGCTGGGGAGGGGGGTCAACTTCTGCTAGCATCCGTGGAGACAACAACATATTTCCAGCAGGTTGGTTTGTTATGCGCTAGATTTAAACCTTCCTTCTTTATTCCCAAGGATTGTTGAATGAAAAATCTTCATCAGGGTCCAGTCCAAGCTGGGAATAAACAAAAGGGAGACTGCTTTAGAAAGAAGGTGGTAGTTTATTGAAGAGTAGAGCCAGACAGAAATGTGGCTCTGGGAAAGCTGACCACACGTAGCTGGGAGTGGTGGGTTTTTATACCTTCTTGGGCTTTTGAGGTTGTTTCCTTTTCAGATTGCATGAACTTTGACCTGAGGTTCAGTGTGGGGTCCTTTTGGTATTCTGATGGTGGGTATGTAGGTTTTAGGGTGTCTTTGTCTTTCTAATCTCATCAGCTTCTAGCTTCCTGGCTCCAAGCTTTCTGAAAGGATTATTAAATTTGCATTTCTACAGACCTGGTTTCTGCTGAGTTTCTGGCTGTGGGGAGGGAGTTGCCTCATTGCCTCCTTATCTGTGTGTGTACATATGTGCCTTCATGCATGTACACTCCATTACAGCATGCCTGAACATGGTGGCTTCGCTTGATCCCAGCTGACTTGGGAAGAACATGCTGGAAAACTGGTTCTGAAAGTCAATTTGCTGAATTTCTCCAAAACTACATTATGTGATGTTTTGTGCCTTTTCATTATTTACAGTGTTGTGCTGAACCCTTGCTACTTGGCCCTGCTGGCTCACCCAGCCTATGTTATCTATCCGGGATGCATCCAATGTTTGTATCTGTCACCACGCTCTGCCATATCCCAGCCAGATTCAAATCATGCAGATCCGGTTCCATTTTGGAATTCAAGTCTCCCAAATGGGTGTTAATGTGAAAATAGTCCAGTTTCTTCCTTTTTCCTCCTCCCAAGGGTATGAAATGCAGTGTGTTACTTTCCCTAAACAATGGGGACGTAGAACAACTCAGACTAAAATGAATGTTTCTGCCTGGGTGTATTGTATACCTCCTATCCCAGGGGTAGGCAACCTTGGCTCTTTTATGACTCGTGGACTTCAACTCCCAGAATTCCTGAGCCAGCATGGCTCAGCTTGGAAACCTCTCCCTTTACCCTCAGCATGGCTGGTTCAGGAATTCTGGGAGTTGAAGTCCACGAGTCATAAAAGAGCCAAGGTTGCCTACCCTTGTCCTATCCAAATGACTATAAACACTGGATTAAAGAAATAAACTTAATCCACGAACCTCCACCTCAAATAATGGCATGTGTTCCATTTTCTAATTTCTTTACCATTGTCAGCATATAGAGTTGATTTGCGTTAGGCTGCCAGACTTCCTCTTGACAAGTTGCAATTATCTTTTGCGGTGTTACATTAAATGAGTGGCTGGGAACTTAGGGATAACAGTATGCCAAATCACTTAATCTATTTATAACAGGTGTTCTAGTTACTAACCTGTTAGTAAAATACAGATGCAGAAATAATTATCACGGAAAATAAAAGGGTGGCAAAACTGTCTGGTGCATTATGAGAATGACAGAAGTCTCCATTTGAAATAAAACACTAAAGGCATCTTAATTTGTGTGAAAACTCAGATCTCCAATAGCTTTCAACGTACCGCAACAGGAAATGAGGTTTCAGGTCTGAGTTAAAAGAAAACCAGGTTACGTCTGAGTAGGGAAACTCAATTGCAGATCCACCCTGAAAACTCACTAGATGTCAGCCCCACCCCATCACACAGCATTGTGTGGAGGCAGCAAAAAAAAAAAAAATGAAGGAGAGAGTTCTTCTCTGTAAGTTTTTGGGAGAAAGCTGAGTCATCTGTTTCTTGCATAGCAAACAAATGAATATTAAAATGGTTGGCCAAATAATTAAAATTAATTATATACTGGAAGCCCTCGACTTGCAATCACTGGTTGAGTGACCATTCAAAGGGACCACTGAAAAAAATGACTTACAATCATCGGTCCTCACACTTATGACCGTGGCAGAATCCCCACAGTTGTGTGCTCAAAATTGGGGACTTAGCAACCCCCCAGATGTTTATCATGGTTGCAGTATCCTGAGGTCTTATGATCGTGATTTTCCCAGCTGTTTTCTGACGAGACAAGTCAATGGGGGAAGCCAGATTCATTTAACAACCACCTGATTTGCTTAATAACCGAAGTGATTCACTTAACAGCCATGGCAAAACTGGATGTGCCTCCCTTAACAACTGCCTTGCTTTGCCGTGGACATCCTGGTCCTAAATGTGGTCATAAGAACCATCTGTAAATTGGTATTAGTTTATGGATAAGTTAAAGGGAATGTGGAATTCTAAAGCTGCCGTGTCATTATGTAAAATGCTTTACACTTTTTCTCTGATTTTTCTCTCTCTTTTACTTTTCATTGCCTGTCTTTTTCCAAACTCTTGAAAGATATATATATATATATATATATATATATATATATATATATATATATATATATATATATATATATATATATATATATATATATATGGTTTTTCTCTATGGTTTGCTTTATCCCATATCTTCAGTCAATCAGAATGGAGCTGGAAGGGACCTTGGAGGTCTTCTAGTCCAGCCCCCTGCTCAAGCAGGTGTCCCTATATCATTTCAGACAAGTGATTGTCCAGTCTCCTCTTAAAAACCTCCAGTGATGAAGCACCCACGACTTCTAAAGGCAAGCTGTTCCACTGGTTAATTGTCCTCGCTGTTAGGAAGTTTCTCCTTCATTCCAGGTTGCTTCTCTCTTTGGTCAGTTTCCATCCATTGTTTCTTATTTTGCCTTCTGTGCTTTGGAAAATAAATTGACCCTCTCCTCCTTGTGGCAGCCTTTCAAATACTGGAATACTGCTATCATGTCCCCCCCCCCTCAATCCTTCTTTTCTCTAGACTGGCCATTCCCAAATCCTGAAACCGTTCTTCATATGTCATTAATCATCTTAGTTGCTCTTCTTTGCACCTTTTTTCAAAGCCTCAACATCTTTTTTGTAATGTGATGACAAAAACTGGATGCAGTATTCCAGATGTGGCCTTACTAATGCTTTATAAAGCGGTACTAATACTTCATGTGATTTTGATTACCCCTATATAATGTCATCAGCTTTGCATAGTCTTCTGTGTTGGGCACAGTGCCTGTTAATCAGTTCCAGGCTTTGAGTTTACTCAGATTCAAACAAACTGCTTTCTCAATAGGCCATTTGAGGCAGGACAAATACCATTCGGTTGTAAATGGCAAGAATAGGATAGGATAGGATAGGATAGGATAGGATAGGATAGGATAGGATAGGATAGGATAGGATAGGATAGGATGAGGGCAAAAAAAGAAGGGAGGGCAAGAGAAGAAGGGGACAACAGAGAATGAGGTGGCTGGATGGAGTCACAGAAGCAGTAGGTGTGAGCTTAAATGGACTCTAGAAGATGGTAGAGGACAGGAAGGCCTGGGGGAACAGGGGTCACGATGGGTCGGACATGACTTCGCAACTAACAAAAAGGATAGGATAGGATAGGATAGAAATTAATTAGAATAGAATAGAATAGAATAGAATAGAAATTAGAGTAGAGTAGAGTAGAGTAGAATAGAGTAGAGTAGAGTAGAGTAGAGTAGAGTAGAGTAGAGTAGAGTAGAGTAGAGTAGAGTAGAGTAGAGTAGAGTAGAGTAGAGTAGAATATTCTTCATAATCATAGGTTATAGGAGAAAGTAGTAGAAAAGATGAGAAGGATAATAGTAATACAGCCCTACTACATGGGTAAATATTCTTAGACATAAGACCACATGCTGTGCGATTTAGGTGTTCAGCAGAGTGACGGCATGAGGGGAAAAAATTGTCCCAATGTCTAGTTGCTTTGGCATGCAATGCCCTATAGCAGCATCCTGAGTGGATGAGTTGAAACAGTTTATATCCAGGATGTGAGGGGTCTGTAGATATTTTCTCAGCTCTTATAACGAGATGTTTTCTCATTATATTGTAGGATTACAATATAACGTTGTGGAAGGTTAGTCTTCAAAAGACAATGAAAAGCAGACATTGGATGAGTTGTTTTCCCAACTAAAAAGCTTGCCTCCAAAATCCTGATCCCGCCCAGTGACTATAGCCGCTGTTGTCTTGGGATGTTATGACAATATTCCAGCAGAATGTTTAAAGAATCTGCACTTTTTTGCTGTATTGTTTCCTGCCCATGGCAAGGCTTATACTCTAGAGCAAAAACAAGCTCTCTTCTGTAGCATGTTGATTGAAGGATTAACAACTGGCTTTGGCAGAACAGTTGTGGAAGGGAAGGAAAATTCCACACATTCTCTCCAAGGCTTTTTTTTTTTTTAAAGGAAAGAAACAAGTTACTACCAACTGATTTTTCCCTTTTCTTCAGATCATATATAAATCGGAAGAATCAGCTGCTATTCTTTTCCAAACACTGTTCACCAGGAGGGCTTGATTCTAACTGGCTAGTTAGCTGCGTACGAAGACAAGTCCATCTGCCTGTTTCTAAAATAAAACCATACTTTACGCTGGCCTCCAGCCAGGCAAACTTTTAAAGTACAGTTTTCTCTCAAATAGAAAAATGGTAAGGTGTGCTCCGTTAATAAATGCACTCCGTTAATAAAGGCAAAGCCACAACAAGAGTTGTTTTCTCTTTGCCAAAAAAAAAGAGATCATGCATTTTGTCAAGCTCATGAGACATCAGATTGTCTCCTCTGTGCATGTACAAAAAAACCCTAAGAAAATAAGATACTATCTTTTGTTGCTGTTGTTGTTAGTTGCGAAGTCGTGTCCGGCCCATCGCGACCCCATGGACAATGTTCCTCCATTGAAGCTCACGCCTACTGCTTCAGTGACGCCATCCAGCCACCTCAATCTCTGTCATCCCCTTCTTCTATTTCCCTCCATCTTTCCCAGCATTAGGCTCTTCTCCAGTGAGTCCTTCCTTCTCATTAGGTGGCCAAAGTACTTGAGTTTCAACTTCAGGATCTGGCCTTCTAAAGAGCAGTCAGGGTTGATCTCCTCTAGGACTGACCGGTTTGATCACCTTGCAGTCCAGGGGACTCGCAGGTGTCTTCTCCAGCCCCATAGTTCAAAGGCCTCAATTCTTTGGTACTCAGGCTTTCTTATGGTCCAACTTCCACAGCCATACGTTGCAACGTTCCCCAGTGTAAAATATAGGATTTTTCAATGCTCACCCCAATGTGATTTCTGCTGGTTCTCTGGATGGGAGGAAAGTGTATTGGTACCATCTCACTACTACCACTGCTTACCCTCAGATATGAGATTGGTTAGTAGCACACAGCAAAATATTGGTTATTTTGTCTGTGGAGATCCTCAGTCATCCAGTCATGGTTGTCCCGAAAGTGCATTTTCAAAGGCAACTGGACTTTGTATTTCCTTGAAAATGTTTCACTTCTCATCCAAGAAGCTGAAGTTGAAGAATAGAAGAAGCTTTTTTTGGATGAGAAGCAGAATGTCTTCAAGGAAAGCAAAGTCCAGTTGCCTTTTGAAAAAGCACCTTTGGATCAATATCAAGAGGCAACTGGACTTTCTTGTTTTTCTATGAAGACATTTCGCTTCTCATCCAAGAAGCTTCTTCAGCTCTGACTGGATGGTGGGGAATGGAAGGATTTATACTCCTTGCAGACAGCTGGTCATTTGCATTCTTTTAACAAGTGATTAAGACCACCTGGAGGTTTATCTGTGTCATAAGGGTCACCTGAGTGGTGCAAATGGGTGTGTAGCCTTCTTGGAACTGTTGAAAGGACTGTGTTGTAGACTGGAGATAGATGACGTCGTATCCCTCCCCCTTTGTTGAGAGAGGGATGTTCAGTTTTGTTCAGAGTTGAAGAAGCTTCTTGCCTCTTGAAAAAGCACCTTCAGGACAACCATGGCCTGGATGACTGAGAATCTCCATAGACACTTTGGGTCAATACTGGTTAGTTTCAAGACAGAGCTTGGTAGGGTCCCTGCTAGCTTCTTCCCTGTATCACCCTTTGATCCCCTGGATAGAAACAATCAACATATGGACAGATAAGCCCTGACATGGGAGTTAGGGCTGATAACCTAAAAAGGTTTAACCTAAGCAAGTTACATTCCATGGCTAGATCTTGGCTAGACCCACTCCATTGCTCTATGGCAGAAGGGAAGAACATCAGGGCAGATTCTCCTTTGGCTCAGCAAAGACTGACTCCACCTACATCCAGACAGAGGAAGCCTGATCAATGCCATCCTCTACTCTTACTCCTAAAGCCTGTTTCCCACCTTTGAAAAAAAAAAGCTTGAAAATTCTCCAGTCAACCAGATTGTCATGGTTCCGACTAATGAAACACTTCAAAGAACTTCCAGGCATTGTTTACCCTAAAAGCCTTTATTAACAGTGTAACAGATTGATGGCACTTCATGGATGGATGCCAGAATCTGAATTTCTCTTGCTTGCGTCTAACGTTTCTTGCTAAACCCCTCCCTTATTTTGCAGTCATAAGTCACATCTTCCAATTAGCCTGGAGGGCAAAGATTCACTTCTGTTCCTTTTCCCGGGCTTTCCTTATAAATCTCCTCCCTTTCTCTGTCATCTGAATTGACTCTAAAAATACCAGACAGTTCTGTATATTTTGTCAAAGCAATAATATCCTATATTAACAGCGTTGACACAGACCTTACCTAGAATGGGAATCCGGAGGTGATAAATTAGCAAAGACATCTGCCCTTTTTACTGTGTACATATTGTTGAAGGAAAAGTCTCCATCATGGTTCAGTCCAAGCTGGGAATAAACAACATGGCGACTGCTTTAGAAAGAAGGTTGTAGTTTATTGAAGAGGAGAGACAGACAGGAAGATGGCTCTGGAAGAAAAGAGAGTGAGCACACGTAGGGAGTGGGTTTTTATACCCTCTGGAGCCTTTTGTTTGGAGTTGTTCCTATGGCATGAACTTTGACCTGAGTGTGCCTTTCTGGTAGTCTGATGGTGGTGGGTTAATCCTATTATGTCCCGAGGGTCATATCCTGCTTCCCGGGGGCTGATGGCTGATGAGTGTTGGATTTTTGGTGTGTTGATTCTAGGGATCTTTCTTCCTAATCCCAGTTTCCTGATTCCAGTCTTTCTGACAAGATTATCACATCTGCAATTCTGCAGACTTGGTTTCTGTTTGGGACAGAGAGACTTGGGGGCAGGGTTGGTTCCTGCTTTTAAAATCCTTTAGGGAAATATATTCTGTCTTTTAAATATTTCCAAAAATATTTCTTTCTCGGGGGGGGGGCTGACTTCCCACAATATCCACCCACTGTAAACTCTGCTGTGTTCTGGGAAGAGGCAGAGGACTGCATCTGCGGCAGCACAAATAGCAATAGCACTTATATACCGCTTCACAGCGATTTACAGCCCTCTCTAAGTGGTTTACAGAGTCAGCATATTGCCCCCCGACAATCTGGGTCCTTATTTGCCACGGGCACCAAACCTAGTGCTCCTAAACCCCCACAGAGGGAGGAGAAAAAAAAACTTAATCCGATCAACAGACCAGGCTTATCCAGAAACAAAAGGCTATATGTTTAACTGGTCTCCTTGTTCAATAATTAAGACAATCTATTTATTTCCTTTCTATAAGGTTCCCCTTTCATACATTCATATTGACACAAGCAGCAGACAATATCCTGGACTTACCCCGTATTATTTGCCACGCTGATTCTGAATCTGGGATATTCTGTTATGGAAGACTCTCAAAATGTTTTCTCTCTGGAACCTGCTAAGGCAGCGGTTCTCAACCTATGGGTCGCGACCCCATTTGGGGTCGATCGACCATTTCACGGGGGTCGCCCAGCAAGGCTGTCCGCCATTTTTTCCCCTTTTCCGGTGGGTGCCTTACCTTCCTTGAGCTGGGCCAGCTGGTGGTCGGCCTGCTCCGTCTCTGCCGCTTGCCAGCTACGCCTTGGCCGGCGCAGGGGGCAGAACCACGCATGCGCGGCACTCCCGGCCAGGGAAAGTCCTCAACTTACGACCAGTTGGGTAGTCCTCGACTTACGACTGGTTTAGTCCTCGACTTACGACCGGTTTAGTCCTCGACTTACGACCGGTTTAGTCCTCGACTTACGACTGGTTTAGTCCTTGACTTACGACCAGTTGGGGGTCATGGCATTAAAAAGGTAGAGAACCACTGTGCTAAGGATATTTGTAAACTCTCTGGAATTTTGAAAGTAACTTTTCATTCCTTCTACCGCTCCCTCTAGTCTAGTGTATTATTTTTATTTCCTGCAATTTCAGCAGTGCCTGCGGGCATAACAGGATACCAAGTACGGCTTTAGACTGATAAAGTGTCGTGCTTGTTTGTTTGTTTCTTTGTTTAAACTTGTTAAATAAAACCCAGTTGGCTGGATTTACACAACCCCAATTTATATGGTACTACAGCAGTCCTCAACTAATGACCTCAACTGAGGGCAAAATTTCTGTTGATAAGCGAGACATTTGTTGAGTGGATTTTGTCCCATTTTACAACCTTTCCTGCCACAGTTGGTGAACAAGTGAATCACCGCAGTTGTGAAGTTAGCAACACGGCTGTTAAGTGAATCTGGCTTCCCCATTGACTTTGCTTGTCAGAAGGTCACAAAAGGTGATCACAATACCCTGGATTGCTGCAACCTTTCATAAATATGGACCAGTTGCCAAGCATCTGAATTTTGATCATGTGGCCATGGGGATGCTGCAATGGTCATAAGTGTGAAAAACGGTCATAAGTCACTTTTTCAGTGCCGTCACTTCAAATTGTACTAAATGAACTGTTGTAAGTTGAGGACTGCCTGTATAAACTCATAAGAAGCAGCAGCAGCTGCAGCATCTATGATTTTCTATCCAGTAGCAGGATTTCTTCTCAGCCAAAACTAGATAAAACCAGTGATGGGATTCAGCCGGCTTGCACCACTTCGGCAGAACCGGTAGCTAATTTTTTGTTGCCCGGGCCCAGAATGGACTTCCGGAAGCAGCATCCACACAGAGAACCGGTTGTTCTCATATTTGAATCCCACCACTGGATAAAACCCATTAAAGCAGGTACAAAATGAACCAGACATTACTTTATTCCTAGAGTCCTTAAGATTCAGGGGCTAAAAGGTCCTTCAAGGGGTTACTCAACTGGTCAACTTTTTAAACCTTGTAACTCTTTTCCCTGGATTGGGGGATCTGCCGTCCCTGTAAAAGATGCAGCTGCTTTAATGAATTGGATGTTGAATCAGCATCACCTCAAGCTCTTTGTGGCCTTCACATCCTAGGTTTTGGACACTCGTCAAGCTTATAGTTAGAATATGGTGGAATTCATTTTGTCTTCTTCCTATCTGAAATAATGAGAAAATTTCATTGTAGTCTATTTAAATAGATCTTAAAGGACTAACTTCTCAGTTGGGGAGTCATGCATGCTAAATGTTGACATTTCAGTTAAAAGGCTGCCCCCAAAAAGAAATATGAGGAACTGTATATAAACCTTTTTTTTTAAACTTACCACCTCATAGTAATAGCAAGCCACAGAGAGACTGTGCTTAAGATACTTTAATTCTGAAATATCTTTCATAGTTATACTTTGGTTATCTTCAGAAGTGAGGCCCTAACCATTAGTCTCCCCATGAAAGAAAACAGATTCTACTCTCATAAAAACAACCAAAGAATTACTAAGGAATGGAAGTCAGCTTTACCACATCAGAAACTCTCTATAAAAACAAATATACTTTAGCGATAGGCTCAGCAGAATGAGATGGGAGAACGTGAGCTGTTATTTTGGGGGATGTGGTATAGATTTACTAAAAATGAAAAAGTTCTGCTAAAACTTTTTGTTGTTGTTGCTAATACTTAAGTAAGCAAATTGAATCTTTTTGTTGGAGAACTAAAGTCTTACTTTTCATTTTTAAAAAGAACCACTTAAAAGGGAACACTCCTATAGTTCCAGCTTCTGGGTGATATTGTTGCATAAGAACTTAATTTGCAACAGTAAATTTAAACTTCATGTTGCCTCGGTGCCATGATTTATGTTGTTGCCGTATTTATTATAGTTATATTGACTATGTAACAAAAAGCTTCATGTTTTAATTGGGGTTGGGGAAAAGGAGAACCAGAGATGGAGAGAGGGAAAATGGTAGGGGGAGATGTGGTGATGATAGGAATGGGGAGAGGTCACTTTAAAGGGTTGCTCTTGTAGACCTCTCAGAACAGGGTTCTTCAAACTTGGCCCTTTTATGACTTGTGGACTTCAACTCCCAGAATTCCTCAGCCAGCATGCCTGTCCACAAGTCCACAAGCCATAAAAGGGCCAAGTTTGAAGACCCCTGCCTCAGAAGTTACATCTGGTCCAGGATGTAGCAGCCTGCACAGTATTGGGTGTCCATGGGTTCACCCCACTGGTGGGATTCAGCCAGTTCACACCACTTTGGCAGAACTGGTAGTTAATTTTTTGTTGCCCAGGCCAAGAATGGACTTCCAGAAGCAGCATCCACACAGATAACTGGTTGTTCACATATTTGAATCTCACCACTGGCTCACCCATATTAACGTCTACTGTGTGAGCTGCACTGGTTCGCAGTTTCCTTCTGGGTACAATTCAAAATGCTGGTCATCACCTTTGAACCCTACATGGCATGGAACTTGATTACTTGCAGGACCATCTCTCCCTAAGAACAGGGGTAGGCAACCTTGGCTCTTTTATGACTCGTGGACTTCAACTCCCAGAATTCCTGAGCTAGCCATACTGAGGGGAAAGGGAGAGTTTCCAAGCTGAGCCATGCTGGCTCAGGAATTCTGGGAGTTGAAGTCCACGAGTCATAAAAGAGCCAAGGTTGCCTACTCCTGCCCTAAGAATATTTGCCCCACCTTCCCTATATGAGATAAGCCGGGCATATTATAAATCCCTTCACTGAAATTCTGCCACCCAGTGAGATTTTAGAAGTATGTTTTTCCCCACGGCTCCCCTTACCGTAAGTCAGTGTTTCTCAACCTCAGCAGTTTTAAAATGGGTGGACTTCAAATCCCAGAATTCCTCAGCCTGCTTTCCTGCTGGGGAATTCTGGGAATTGAAGTCCACGTATCTTAAAGCTGTTGAGATCGAGAAACACTGACTTAGGGGATGCCTTCTCCCTGGTGTCACCCTCCCCCCCATCCTCCTCCATGATGTGGTGACATTTTTACCAAGGCACAGGTAAAAAAGTGGAATATAAAGAATGGGCTGAGGACAATTGGAGTTTGTGTGGGACTTCTGAAGTAAATGGTGCAGGGGTTTTGTTTGTTTGTTTGATAGATAGATAGCTTTACTGTTTTATTGTTATGCTTCATAGTAATTGGTCTTAGTCCTGTTACCAGTGGTTTAAGATGGGCAGAATAGATAGATAGATAGATACATATATAGATATATAGACAGACAGACAGTTCTGTTCTCGTAATCTTTAACTAGGACAGTAATGGCGAGCCTTTTAGAGACCGAGTACCCAAAAACCGCCCCGCCTGCTCTGCCCCTGTCCCACCCACCCACGGGACCACCGCCTCCACAGCCCGCCATAGCAGATCGCCCAGACGGCCCAGCAGTGTCATGGCGGCCATCCCCTCCGGCCACGCCCTGCAGCATCATCTATGCATGACGGGGCACAAGGGTGGAGTCTTGTCCCTGCTGCCATGTGCTTGGCTGCGCTGCTCCGTGCGGGCCATGCCCAGGGGCGACTTTCCTCTGGGGGGGCTGCTGGTGAGGAGGGGGTTGTGGGGGGGGCTGGGGCGACGGCGCACGTGCCCACAGAGAGGGCTCCGAGTGCCGCCTCTGGCATGCGTGCCATAGGTTCGCCACCACTGAACTAGGAGAAACAATGCATTACAGGGCAATAATTTTTGAACCAAGGTACCTCAAGTAAACTAAGAGAATGTGTCCAAAGTCTGGAACCCAGACTCTTATGGAATTGAAATATGGCAAATTTTATAAAACATTTTATGGCATTAAAAATTATTATAAAACAGTTTATGACATGATACAAAATTGAAGGAACACACTAAGAGTTTAGCAGATATTATGTTAAGACAAAGAGCACAACATTGTATTTGTAAATGTATTTGTCTCTCTAAAGCTTTCAAATACTTAAGTATACAATTTCATAACCCCCCCCAAAAAAGAGTTCAATTGTTTATATGCCGTCATTTGCAGTTCCCATGGTTTTATATCAAATGAAGCAATCTCACTTGTCAGCTGCTACTTCATACTTCTTAAAGTTCATAATGAAAACACAGCAGCTCTTCTGTAAATGGTTAGCATAATAGTCAGCATTCTCCATTTTGGGAGTGGGAGGACTACATTCTCCATCATTCTCAGCCGGAAAGATGTCAAAACATCTGGTGAGCATCTGGTGAGTGGATGCTGCAGGATACATACATTTATGTCAAAATAATTCTTGAACTCAGTTGCGGTTGTTGATTGAACTCACTCACCCAGGAGCCCTCAGATCAGCTTTTGAGCTCAAAACATATGTGGTAAAAAAATTAGCACGTTTAAGATTGTATTTTGGGGGGAAACATAGAACGATTAGAGGTGTTATGTTTTTGGTCTGCAAAATAATAATCTCTCTGTGTCAGCCCCTAAAAAAGCAGTTTGCCCTTTTGAGTTTCTCCCTCAGGGTGTCCCTTTGTTTCGGTTATAAAAGATGGATTAATCTAGCCCTTCATCCGTCACCTCTAGCATTAGATAAACAAGCCAAATCAATAGCTTTTTCATGCATTTTATCTCTTTAAGGACCAAGGCAGCCTCTTGCAACCTTCCCAATTGGTGTTGTCTTTTCCACTGCCTGTCTCCATAAACAAGACAAATGATTGTTGGCCATACATAATTCCTCCTGTCACATTAAGTGAATCTGTTGCCTGAATGATCTTTGCAGAAATATTCCTGGAAGCCATGCTATTCTTCGGAACACCGTGTCAGTTTGAGCCTTGAGAAATCAGGAGTTTAAAACACAACTTTTACAACGGTTTTGTGTTTGAAGTGGGAAATGTAGGACAAATAAGGGAGATCTGAGTACCTAAAATAAATGACAGGAACCCTAGAGCAGGGGTCTCCAACCCCCAGTCCGTGGACCGGTATCGGGCTGCGGCATGCCAGCAACCGGTTTGTGCAAACAAGCAAAGCCTCATCTGTGGGATGCAGGCAGCACACAAAACCATACACTCTCTTGTCTGTGGAAAAATCTTTCTCCACGGAACCGGTCCCTGGTGCCCAAAAGATTGGGGACTTCTGCCCTAGAGTATATCTGCAACAGTTATTATTCTATTATACCCCTGACAAGATTCTATATGTACCCCTGACATGCATTACAGAATTGAAGTTTGCGTACTGTTATTCCTTCTGCTTGTACAGGGATTGACATCTGCTCATTGAGGTACTCTACACCAGGGCTTTTCAACCTTTTCACCCATTGTACCACTTTTAGGATATGGCAATATCCGAGTACCACCAGTTGCCTAGCAAGGTGTCAAAAACTTGATGACCAAAACAAAAAAAAAGGAAAAAAGTGATGAAATACTAGTAGTCCTCAACTTACAACAGTTCGCTTAGTGACTGTTTGAAGTTACAATGACACTGAAAAAAGTGCCGAGCAAGACACCTGCCTGCCCACCCGGTGGCGCTCTTCCACCTGTCCAAGGTTTTCATTGTTGTGAGCATTTCTGTTGAGGATTGGCAGTGGGGGTGGGGTGGGGTGGGTGTTTGGTTTTTATTCCCTCCATCTGCTGGGTGGTTGCAACAGGTTTTGGTCACTTCACATGACCCTGGGACACTGTGACCGTCATAAATATGAATCAATTGCCAAGCATCTGAATGTAAATCACAAGACCCTGGAGATGCTGCAACATTCCAGCTCATCGGCGCTTCTTCTGGGCTCAGCAGACGCATCAGGATCAGCGCCCAGCTCCAGCTGGAGCCTGGCACTTCCACTAAGCCCTGACAGTCCTGAAGAAGCGCCAATCCTGGTGCTTCCGTTGAGCCCTGACAGCCCTGCAGCTCCAGCCATCTCTCGCTCAGGCTTGTGCGGTGCTGCCACCGGTTCAGCTCATTCCCTTCCCCTGCTACCACTTTTCTAGGATGGTCGCGTACCACCTGCCAGGTGCCAATGTACCACAGGTGGTACCCGTACCACTGGTTGAAAAGCCTTGCACTACACCAGGGGTAGTCAACCTTGGCTCTTTTATGACTCGTGGACTTCAATTCCCAGAATTCCTGAGCCAGCTTAGCTGGCTCAGGAATTCTGGGAGTTGAAGTCCACGAGTCATAAAAGAACCAAGGTTGACTACCCCTGCTCTACACAGAGGTGCACATGAATTCCAATGCACATCCCAGCTCTTTGTAGAGGGATGGCCAGGGCAGAGAAGAGAAAATAGATCTCCGTCTTGCCAGTGATTCTGACACAGTGGACGGTGAATAAGATGCCTCCCCACTGATCTTACTTGTTAGGCCCCGTACGCAAAGCGCAGTCAAGGAAGCAAGAATCACCGACTCTGATAAGACATTTTAATGCAAGAATTAGGGATGAAATTCAGAAATTTGGAAAGTGCAGGGGCAATCTCCAGCCCTCGTTTAAATCATGTGTTCATTAAGGGAGTTTCTCTCTGAATGTTTTGACTTTTTTCTTCCTGAGCTTTTTGCAAACCAAGTTGTTGTTTATGAGATACCGCAAGCACTTAAGATACAGGAGGACCTGGACAGACTTGAACACTGGGCGCTATCTAACAAAATGAAATTCAATGGTGAAAAAAGCAAGGTTCTACATTTAGGCAAGAAAAACCAAATGTACAGGTATAGTACAGGGAGTACCTTGCTCAACAGTAGTAACTGTGAGAGGGATTTCGGAGTCCTAGTGGACAATCACTTAAATATGAGCCAGCAGTGTGCTGCAGCTGCCAAAAAAGCCAACACAGTGCTGGGCTGCATTAACAGAGGGATAGAATCAAGATCACGTGAAGTATTAATACCACTTTACAATGCCTTGGTAAGGCCACACTTGGAATACTGCATCCAGTTTTAGTCACCACGATGTAAAAAAGATGCTGAGACTCTAGAAAGAGTACAGAGAAGAGCAACAAAGATGATTAGGGGACTGGAGGCTAAAACATATAAGGAACGGTTGCTGGAATTGGGTATGTCTAGTTTAACGAAGAGAAGGACGAGGGGTGACATGATAGCAGTGTTCCAATCTCTCAGGGGCTGCCACAAAGAAGAGGGAGTCAAGCTATTCTCCAAAGCGCCTGAAGGCAGGACGAGAAGCAACGGATGGAAACTGATCAAGGAGAGAAGCAACTTAGAACTAAGGAGAAACTTCCTGACAGTTAGAACAATTAACCAATGGAACAACCTGCCTCCAGAAGCGGTGAATGCTCCAACACTGGAAGTTTTTAAGAAGAGACTGGACAGCCATTTGCCTGAAATGGTGTAGGGTTCCTGCCTGAGCAGGGGGTTGGACTCGATGACCTCCAAGGTCCCTTCCAACTTTATTATTATTATTATTATTATTATTATTATTATTATTATTATTATTATTATTATTATTATTATTATTATTATTATTATTATTATTATTATTATTATTAGTTACCTGGCTTCTGCACAATTTCTCATACTGCTTAATATTGTTGATTCACATTGTCAATGACAGTAGAAAACCAAGCAATGTGGTCCGAAGTTCTATCCCTTTCTCAAAGAGCTCTGAGGCAGATTTCTGGTATCAATGGGAAACCAGTAAGAAATCCATAGTGTTCCTTATCACTCCCACCAATCAGTCTTATGGAAAATGAGCAATTAACTGCTCTATTGGCAGGCAAGGAAAAGGGGTGATGCTCCCAGGGGCCCCTTAAAATGGCAGCTTGTTGCACACCATCCATTGACTCATTTTATAAAGATGAAGCGGATTGCTGAGATTTTATCTGTTATTGTTTCACCGAAAAGCAGAGTTGCTTTGGCAAGAACAGTGACAATGTAATTCAAATTTATAATAGCCATGGTAGTAAAAGATTGGCAATAGATTAAGGTTTAACAAAAACATTAAACTTGTATCGTGAATACACTATAGCCGCTCTTCTCTTTTCC
>NW_015389168.1:123090-125903 GCF_001527695.2 Protobothrops mucrosquamatus | reverse complement strand
ATTTTATAAAGATGAAGCGGATTGCTGAGATTTTATCTGTTATTGTTTCACCGAAAAGCAGAGTTGCTTTGGCAAGAACAGTGACAATGTAATTCAAATTTATAATAGCCATGGTAGTAAAAGATTGGCAATAGATTAAGGTTTAACAAAAACATTAAACTTGTATCGTGAATACACTATAGCCGCTCTTCTCTTTTCCTATATTTGATTTATTTTGTAATCATATAGTTTATGTAGCTTATCTTCAAAACCCACTGAATTTTACATACAATGTATATATTCTGTGTTATATTTCTTTAGCCTTGCATTTGGCCCACATAAAACATAAGCCTTTTTGTTTTGTTTTGTTTTTGGGCTTAGCCCATAACTCGATTGTTTTTGGGTTTCAGACTCATATGGTTAAACAGAGAGCTTCTAATTAGTCTCATTATTTTATTGCTGATATATTTGGGCCGATTCCAAGAAACTGAGACCCCATCCTCAAGTAAAGCCATATGCAGTGCTTCTGCTAATTTTCCCATGAGAAATGCCTGTAAATATACATCTGAGGTTCTTTGTATATGCCAGTCTGAAGGATGTGCCCCCAATTTCCATTCCCGGGGGTGTCATATTATGTTTTAGACTTATATATCCCTACGTGAGCAGACACTGTATTGAAAAGTCTTTGACCTCCAGAAAAATTGTGGCCTGTGGTTCTTAAAATATAGAGGATTGCCTTGATTCGCTAATTCTGGTCCACAAAGTACTTTCTAATAAAGGGGCCGTGGTGGTGTACCAAACAATAATTCAGATCAGATGCCAAGATTTTTTTTTTTAAAAGCCATTTGCCTCTATTCATAATGTCCAGTAGGAGGAATTATATAAATAGAGTATGTTTTTAGAGAACTATTTTAGATGCATGCACAGATTGCCATCATATCGTTCTCTAGTTCCTTCCTGTAGTTAACTCAAACCAAATAGATTTATGTTGGTGACGTTTTAATCCATTACCATTAATACACCTGACTTAAGTCACATCCATTTGAACAACGACAACTGTACTTATCCAACAGAATCCTCAGCAAGCCACACCAAAATGACAACAGGCATCCAATGACACCATTATGCGCATGTCAGTATTAATAATAATAATAATAATAATAATAATAATAATAATAATAATAATAATAATAATAATAATAATAATAATAATAATGATAAAGTTGGAAGGGATCTTGGAGGTCATCTAGTCCAACCCCCTGCTCAGGCAGGAAACCCTATACCATTTGCTTCCTGATATCTGATTAAAGTATATAAGTTGTGACTGTGGCATGATGACATTGTCCTCCATCTCTTGGGTCCGGCATATACCTATGTAGCTACACATAATATGAGCTATAGTTAGCTTCCTCCAGGATAGAAATAGCTGTTTTATTGCCCCATGGTATCCTTAACAATGGGTAAATTGGCTGAAACCCCTGAAATACTTGAGAAGTTGGTATGAGATGAATTGCACAAAGGTGTCCGTATTTAGAAAGAAAATCACGGGCTCATCTTTGAAGGATGCTCTTTCAAGACATAGGTGTTAACTGGTTCTTAGCATTTTACGTAGTCTTCTTTAATTTATATTACTTCACTATTTTTGTGTCATTAATCATCATAATTTAGTATGGAACAATGAATGGAACTCTACATATGTTTTCTACAGTCTTTACAATCTGTCATTGATGCAGATTGCTTGATCGCCCAGTATATTTTTGGGGTCATTAGCATGATGCCCAAGAGGACACCATCATACCTGTGGCTTGGGTAAAGGAAAATAATTTTAATTAAGAAAATAAAAGGCTTGCATGGGACAAATAGCAATGCCAGTTTCCACCATCATTCTTTCCAAGAATGCCTCTAGTCTCAAATAGGCCCCATAAACCTGCTTCAAAAATAAATATTATGGACAGCTGCAACTCATTGCTTGGACTAGAAACTTGCCAACCACAATTACCCAGGTAAACAACAGCAATAGAAAGTGTTTTGCAAAAGCACTCATTCTGGAAATACACATCCTTTTCCAACAAGGTTGAGAATCACCAGGCTAAGATAGAACCATCATAAATAGACTTGTCCACCAGATGCAGAAATAATTTGCCATCCAGAACCAATTCACTTAAACAGAGAGAACATCGTGTCTTTCTGCTGCAATCATCAAAGAACATAAGGAGAGCACATTTAAATCAAAATTCTCACTCTTTATTTTCCCCCCACTAACCAGTATTTAGAAGCATGGTACTCTCATAATACGCAAAGTATAGCCTTATGAAGCGTGATGGCACAGTGGTTAGAATGCAGTATTGCAAGCTAACTCTGCGTTCCCACTGCCAGGGGTTTGATCCTAAACTGTTCAAGGTTGACTCAGCCTTCCATCCTTCGGAGGTCGGTAAAATGAGGACCCAGATTGTTGGGAGCGATGTGCTGACTCTGTAAACCGCTTAAACAGGGTTTGTAAAACTCTATGAAGCAGTATAAGTCTGTTGCTATTGCATTATCAGGACTAATAGCCTTATATCCAGTGAATGTCTTCTGTACCCTTTTAAACAAGCTAGGATGGTAATGATCATAGGCCTGGGGTGGTTTTTCCATAGATTAAACACTCAGTGAAGCAATGTTCTGGTTGAATTCTAAATGCAGAATCAAAGATGATTAGGGGACTGGAGGCTAAAGCATATAAGGAACGGCTGCTGGAATTGGGTATGTCTAGTTTAATGAAGAGAAGGACGAGGGGGGACATGATAGCAGTGTTCCAATATCTCAGGGGCTGCCACAAAGAAGAGGGAGTCAAG
>NW_015389168.1:102185-121798 GCF_001527695.2 Protobothrops mucrosquamatus | reverse complement strand
TTCACAATGCCTCCTCATGAACTACAACTCTGATTATTTTGACTTCTCTTGTTCCTGTGGGTGATGCTGCTACTCATTGAAATGCAGTGCTTTATGGAAATCTCTAAAGTAAAACAAAAACAATAAATACACAGGTGGTCCTTGACTTACAATAGTTCACTCAAAGTTGCAACGGCACTGAAAAAAAAGAGACTTATGACCGTTTTGCACAGTTACGACCTTTGCAACATCCCCAGGATCCCCATGTGATCAAAATTCAGATGCTTGGCAACTGGTTCATACTTACGACCGTTGCAGTGTCCCGAAGACATGTGATTCCCTTTTGCGACCTTCTGACAAGCAAAGTCAATGGGGAAGCCAGATTCAACTAACAACTGTGTTACTAACTTAAGCAGTGATTTGCTTAACAACTGTGGCAAGAAAGGTCGTAAAACAGAGCAAAACCCACTACCCTTTCCAGCCAAAACAAACAATGATGCGTTAGTCACATGGCAGTCCTTGCCCTGTGCACATCTCTTTGCTGTCTTATCTCAGCTTCCGTTGCCATGTTGTGTGTTTTTGTGCTTTTTTCTCTCATCAGTACAAATAAAGTGAAGTTTTTATTTTATTTAATCTAAGTATGTATTGTTATTTTTAGGTTTATTTCTCATGTAAGGAAATGATATACAACCCTAATTTTATTTTTTTTACATATTTCCTTAAAAATGTGCATTGTCTTTGGTTTGGGAAATATTAAATCCATTTACATTATTCCTTATGGGAAAAATTTGTTTAGTATTCATCACTTATGGTGCTCATTGCATCTCCCGGAACCAATTAACAATGAGGATCGAGGTACCATTATACTTCCACTAATCTTTCCCATGTACACAGTTAAAAATACTTCCTGTTAATAAACTTATGTATGACCGTGGGTTGGATCAGGACTTATTCATACTGAAATGTGTGCAGTAGAGATTCATTATAATATATATTGGGCTTAGATTACTTATAACGAACTAAAGCATTACCAGTTTTAACAAGGCAAACTCAAAACAGTGTGTAGAATAGCTGTGTAGTTGCTTATTCTTGCACAAGTATCATTCATTTCAGTGGAGCTTCAACGACAGAGAGAACATAATAGTTTACTGAGGTTCTAAAAAAATAACTGAGATCATCTATCCCAACTACTTAAAACATTTGATTTGCTATACATAATATTTGGACATTAAGTGCTTTGAAGTGTCTCCGGCCTGGGATCTTAAAAACATTTCATCCATTCATCCTGAAGGCAGGACAAGAATCAACGGATGGAAACTAATCAAGGAGAGAAGCAACCTAAAACTAAGGAGAAATTTCCTGACAGTGAGAACCATTAACCAGTGGAACAACCTGCCTCCAGAAGCGGTGAATGCTCCAACACTGGAAGCTTTTAAGAAGAGACTGGACAGCCATTTGTCCAAAATAGTATAGGGTTTCCTGCCTGAGCAGTGGGTTGGACTAGATGACCTCCAAGGTCCCTTCCAACTTTATTATTATTGTTGTTGTTGTTGTTGTTGTTGTTGGGTTTTTTGGAATTTCTATTTTTGTGCTTTGGAAAACCATGAAGAAAGTCAGCATCTTTCCAAAAATCCCAGAATTCCAGTGTGCAAAATATATCCTTCATACTTTAATAGTCTGAAGAGAGGATGGAATGATGGGTGGATGCATAGAATTGACGAATGTGCTTTTCAAATGTATATCCCATTATATGATTTTAAGGGAATTCTCAAATTCCCTGAAATCCAATCAGTGAGAATAGCATCACATATTACATTTTGGAAAACGTTTCCTCTTTGTAGAAATGCATATCAAGCATAAACTTTATAATCGTCTATTTGTTCTACTCTTAAGTTGTTTCCTTCTTATTTTCCTGAGGTTTTTTGTTGTTGTTGTTTACAATGCGCCTTTGACATTCTGTACCTCACCCCCTCTCCTTGTTTTCCTTAACCGTATCCTGTTTTAATATTCCCTGTGGAAAGTCTTTTGCGGGGTATTTTTATACAGATTTTTCAAAACTTCCTTCCTGGCCGTTGAATCCTCTCTTCCTATGTCAGAATCAGAGTCCTTTGGCTAAACTTCTCAGGAGATGAGCAAGACTTTACAGTCCCACACATTTTACAAACCAACTTCCTTTATTTGTGGTGTATATAAAACCTCATGTGTTCATAAACAGTTGCTTACTGTTTGTCATACATGAAGAGAGAACATTAACTTTCAAGAAAAAACTTTTTGCAATATCGTTAGCATTTGCAGACTGTTCCCCCCCCACTTGAGAAGCAGACCGAGTTCCCAAATGGTTTGAGGTAATCTAACAAGCTCAGAATTTAAATGGAAGGGTAGATTGTTTTATAATAGGTTTTTATTGGAATAAAAACGATAGCATTCATAGTGTATTATAGAAACAGAGTTAAGTGGGTTTCTAAGGCTGGTGGATTCTGAGAGAGAGAAGCAGCAATTTTACAACCAACAAATTTCATTAAAAGGTCGCATCTTTCATCAGCTGCAGCTTATTTCACTTAGCTCACAAGTGCCTATGTCTTGTAATAAAATTTGTTAGTCTGGGGCAGGGGTAGGCAACCTTGGCTCTTTTATGACTCGTGGACTTCAACTCCCAGAATTCCTGAGCCAGCATGGCTCGGAAACCTCTCCCTTTCCCCTCAGCATGGCTGGCTCAGGAATTCTGGGAGTTGAAGTCCACGAGTCATAAAAGAGCCAAGGTTGCCTACCCCTACTCTAAACTAATAAAGTCTACACTAATTAACATTAATTATGCTTTCATATGTTCCTCTAGGTCAGGGGTAGGCAACTGTGGCTCTTTTATGACTCATGGACTTCAACTCCCAGAATTCCTGAGCCAGCATGGCTCAGCTTGGAAACCTCTCCCTTTCCCCTCAGCATGGCTGGCTCAGGAATTCTGGGAGTTGAAGTCCACGAGTCATAAATGAGCCAAGGTTGCCTACTCCTGGACTCTGGGGAGATCCTGGTTTGATGAAATAAGGTAACTCCTTCACTGTTCCTCCCAGACTATCCCCATGTGTTCCCACTGATCTTACCTTTCTACTAGCATTGGTATTACTCAGGGCTTTTTTTTGTCATAGAACGCCCAGAACGGAGTTCCGGCACCTTTTTTGGATGGAACCTTGTAGGGTAGGCAAGGCGGGTTGTATGACGTGTGTGAGTTCCAGCACCTTTTTTTTTTTTTTTTTACAAAAAAAGCACTGGTATTACTACTACTACTATATTAATGCTGTAGTTCCCTTTGCAACATGCTAGAGTGGCTTCTGCTATTTAAGACACCACTGAGGGTGCCATAGCGGACTTTCTTTTCTTGCTTAGAACTAAACGTTCTTGGGTTAAATCAGATATCTTCCAGGTATGTAGTATTCAACATTTTTATTTAACACAGCCTCATTTCTAAATATAGTAGGAAATCTATGTTAAACTATAATTACCATCAGACTCAGCCAGAAGGATTATTGCCCAGGGGTCATGGGCATCCTGTATATATGAAGGGCACAAGTTGGGAAACCGAGCGAACAGGGAAAATCTTTTATAAGTAGGCCTCTCTCTCTCTCTCTCTCTCTCTCTCTCTCTCTCTCTCTCACTCACTCACTCACTCTCGCTCACTTTCTCTCTCACACACACACTCTCTCTCACTCACTCACTCTCTCACACTCTCTCTCACTCTCTCACTCACTTTCTCTCTCTCACTCACTCACTCTCACTCACTCTCACTCACTNTTCACAATGCCTCCTCATGAACTACAACTCTGATTATTTTGACTTCTCTTGTTCCTGTGGGTGATGCTGCTACTCATTGAAATGCAGTGCTTTATGGAAATCTCTAAAGTAAAACAAAAACAATAAATACACAGGTGGTCCTTGACTTACAATAGTTCACTCAAAGTTGCAACGGCACTGAAAAAAAAGAGACTTATGATCGTTTTGCACAGTTACGACCTTTGCAACATCTCCAGGATCCCCATGTGATCAAAATTCAGATGCTTGGCAACTGGTTCATACTTACGACCGTTGCAGTGTCCCAAAGACATGTGATTCCCTTTTGCGACCTTCTGACAAGCAAAGTCAATGGGGAAGCCAGATTCAACTAACAACTGTGTTACTAACTTAAGCAGTGATTTGCTTAACAACTGTGGCAAGAAAGGTCGTAAAACAGAGCAAAACCCACTACCCTTTCCAGCCAAAACAAACAATGATGCGTTAGTCACATGGCAGTCCTTGCCCTGTGCACATCCCCTTGCTGTCTTATCTCAGCTTCCGTTGCCATGTTGTGTGTTTTTGTGCTTTTTTCTCTCATCAGTACAAATAAAGTGAAGTTTTTATTTTATTTAATCTAAGTATGTATTGTTATTTTTAGGTTTATTTCTCATGTAAGGAAATGATATACAACCCTAATTTTATTTTTTTTTACATATTTCCTTAAAAATGTGCATTGTCTTTGGTTTGGGAAATATTAAATCCATTTACATTATTCCTTATGGGAAAAATTTGTTTAGTATTCATCACTTATGGTGCTCATTGCATCTCCCGGAACCAATTAACAATGAGGATCGAGGTACCATTATACTTCCACTAATCTTTCCCATGTACACAGTTAAAAATACTTCCTGTTAATAAACTTATGTATGACCGTGGGTTGGATCAGGACTTATTCGTACTGAAATGTGTGCAGTAGAGATTCATTGTAATATATATTGGGCTTAGATTACTTATAACAAACTAAAGCATTAGCGGTTTTAACAAGGCAAACTCAAAACAGTGTGTAGAATAGCTGTGTAGTTGCTTATTCTTGCACAAATATCATTCATTTCAGTGGAGCGTCAACGATAGAGAGAACATAACAGTTTATTGAGGTTCTAAAAAAATAACTGAGATCATCTATCTCAACTACTTAAAACATTTGATTTGCTTTACGTAATATTTGGACATTAAGTGCTTTGAAGTGTCTCCGGCCTGGGATCTTAAAAACATTTCATCCATTGGGTTTTTTGGAATTTCTATTTTTGTGCTTTGGAAAACCATGAAGAAAGTCAGCATCTTTCCAAAAATCCCAGAATTCCAGTGTGCAAAATATATCCTTGATACTTTAATAGTCTGAAGAGAGGATGGAATGATGGGTGGATGCATAGAATTGACGAATGTGCTTTTCAAATGTATACCCCATTATATGATTTTAAGGGAATTCTCAAATTCCCTGAAATCCAATCAGTGAGAATAGCATCAAATATTACATTTTGGAAAACGTTTCCTCTTTGTAGAAATGCATATCAAGCATAAACTTTATAATCATCTATTTGTTCTACTCTTAAGTTGTTTCCTTCTTATTTTCCTGAGGTTTTTTGTTGTTGTTGTTTACAATGCGCCTTTGACATTCTGTACCTCACCCCCTCTCCTTGTTTTCCTTAACCGTATCCTGTTTTAATATTCCCTGTGGAAAGTCTTTTGCGGGGTATTTTTATACAGATTTTTCAAAACTTCCTTCCTGGCCGTTGAATCCTCTCTTCCTATGTCAGAATCAGAGTCCTTTGGCTAAACTTCTCAGGAGATGAGCAAGACTTTACAGTCCCACACATTTTACAAACCAACTTCCTTTATTTGTGGTGTATATAAAACCTCATGTGTTCATAAACAGTTGCTTACTGTTTGTCATACATGAAGAGAGAACATTAACTTTCAAGAAAAACTTTTTGCGATATTGTTAGCATTTGCAGACTGGTTTTTTTTTCCCATTTGAGAAGCAGACCGAGTTCCCAAATGGTTTGAGGTAATCTAACAAGCTCAGAATTTAAATGGAAGGGTCGATTGCTTTATAATAGGTTTTTATTGGAATAAAAACGATAGCATTCATAGTGTATTATAGAAACAGAGTTAAGTGGGTTTCTAAGGCTGGTGGATTCTGAGAGAGAGAGAAGCAGCAATTTTCCAACCAACAAATTTCATTAAAAGGTCGCATTTTTCATCAGCTGCAGCTTATTTCACTTAGCTCACAAGTGCCTATGTCTTGTAATAAAATTTGTTAGTCTGGGGCAGGGGTAGGCAACCTTGGCTCTTTTATGACTCGTGGACTTCAACTCCCAGAATTCCTGAGCCAGCATGGCTCAGCTTGGAAACCTCTCCCTTTTCCCTCAGCATGGCTGGCTCAGGAATTCTGGGAGTTGAAGTCCACGAGTCATAAAAGAGCCAAGGTTGCCTACCCCTGCTCTAAACTAATAAAGTCTACACTAATTAACATTAATTATGCTTTCATATGTTCCTCTAGGCCAGGGGTAGGCAACTGTGGCTCTTTTATGACTCATGGACTTCAACTCCCAGAATTCCTGAGCCAGCATGGCTCAGCATGGAAACCTCTCCCTTTCCCCTCAGCATGGCTGGCTTAGGAATTCTGGGAGTTGAAGTCCACGAGTCATAAAAGAGCCAAGGTTGCCTACCCCTGGACTCTGGGGAGATCCTGGTTTGATGAAATAAGGTAACTCCTTCACTGTTCCTCCCAGACTATCCCCATGTGTTCCCACTGATCTTACCTTTCTACTAGCATTGGTATTACTCAGGGCTTTTTTTGTCATAGAACGCCCAGAACGGAGTTCCAGCACCTTTTTTGGATGGAACCTTGTAGGGTAGGCAAGGCAGGTTGCATGACGTGTGTGAGTTCCAGCACCTTTTTTTTTTTTTTTTACAAAAAAAGCACTGGTATTACTACTACTACTACTATATTAATGCTGTAGTTCCCTTTGCAACGTGCTAGAGTGGCTTCTGCTATTTAAGACACCACTGAGGGTGCCATAGCGGACTTTCTTTTCTTGCTTAGAACTAAAAGTTCTTGGGTTAAATCAGATATCTTCCAGGTATGTAGTATTCAACATTTTTATTTAACACAGCCTCATTTCTAAATATAGTAGGAAATCTATGTTAAACTATAATTACCATCAGACTCAGCCAGAAGGATTATTGCCCAGGGGTCATGGGCATCCTGTATATATGAAGGGCACAAGTTGGGAAACCGAGCGAACAGGAAAAAAAACTTTTATAAGTAGGCCTCTCTCTCTCTCTCTCTCTCTCTCTCACACACACACACACTCTCACTCTCACTCTCTCTCACTCACTTTCTCTCTCACACACACTCTCTCACTCACTCACTCTCTCACTCTCTCTCTCTCACTCACTCACTCTCACTCATTCTCTCACTCACTTTCTCTCACACACACACTCTCTCACTCACTCTCTCACTCTCTCTCTCACTCACTTTCTTTCTCTCTCTCTCACTCTCACTCACTCTCTCTCACTCACTTTCTCTCTCACACACACTCTCTCACTGACTCTCTCACACTCTCTCACTCTCTCTCTCTCACTCTCTCTCTCTCACTCTCACTCACTCTCTCTCACTCACTTTCTCTCTCACACACACTCTCTCTCTCACTCACTCTCTCTCTCTCTCTCTCTCTCTCTCTCTCTCTCTCACACACACACACACACACACACACACACACACACACACACACATTTATTCCTTGGGCTGGAAACAAAGTAGAGGAAAATTAAGCTCCAAAATAAATTTTCCTTTTGAAACTCCCTTTTGATCTCTGTGGGGTTGTTGTTATTTTCTCTACCGCCTCATGAAGTATCAAAACCTTCAGTGTTCCAGCTATGTGTTGTGTGTGTATGGGTGTGTGTTTTATCGTACTTGAAGTCTCAAAGTCGTATTCCTAGATCATCCTTTTGAAGGTTTCTGTTCACGTTTAACCCCCGAGTTTTTCTTATGAAGAAGGTTGGGGGGGGGGGACGCCATTTTCCTGAATGTATTTTTGTGTATGAGTGAGAAATGACTCTTTACAGTCCAACCGTGTTCTTCCTTTTACGTGCTGATTCAATCGATAGCTTTGAACCGAAGCTAGCAAACATTCCTCCACACGATTGTTCTCAAAAGCAAGATGTAAATTTCTTTATAGTTTAGTAGAGAAAATGTTAGGGGAAAGGTGGTTGGGAAGATACGTCAAAGCTGGAAAGATGGTAGTAGAGCTTCACAATTCATCCCCTGTTCCTTTTAGACACGCACAATGCATGTACAAAGGGGCCGAAGCCATCTTGTCAATCTTGATCCTTCCCTCTTGCATAAACGGCTTTGCTATGCCTTCATCCAGCTCCCCACAAACCATGTCCCACTGAAAATATTTACCCAACTGGAGCAGGGTAGAGGAAAGCATCAGAGAGACCGCAGTATAAATATTTTCCACAGTGCGTGCATCTTCATGAGCAACGCATTTTAATAAAACCTGATGTGACTGCCATCATTATTATTATGGTCAGGCACTCTAAGAGAAACCAGGTAAAGAGGCGTTAAAATGAAAGACCCACAAAAATGCAACAATGGACTTTTCTAAGACGCCAATAAATGTCTAAACTGTTTCTCAGAGTTGCAGTGTCCTTGGCCTTTTTGAAATCCAAAGTATAGAATTTTGTTTTGTTTCTAATTTCAGACAGGAATTAATGTGATGTTTTTTTTAAAACAATGAAAGGAATTGGGCCCTTTTTAATTATTCCAGTGCAGAAGTGTGCTTGTCAGTTCCTAACACAATGCAAAACAATTAGTTCTCAGTGCTCAAACTGGGTGGCTGTCAAAGCAGACTGCTTCGGAGCCATTGGAAAAGACAAAATACCACAGGACATCTGCTCGTAGTTAACCACTTTTGGAGTCTATGGGGGTTAGTGAGTTTGAACATAACTAGAAGTAAAAACAATATTTTCAAATGAGCACTGAGCAGAGACTTCTTTTGGAAAACGTTAACAATTGTTTTGTGTTGGAGAATGTAACACTTTTCATTAAATGTTTTGTTTCCAGGAATCCAGAATCTTTTCCATTGTTTTTCAGCATGATACAATATTAGCAATACAGTAGTATGTCAGGACATATTGGGTGAAAGAATATTTGTGTTTCTCCTACAACTGTCTATCTGTCAACACTGCAATGATCCTGACTGAAGCCATTTTTGCTTCGTTTTTGGTTGCCACAGTACTGGGAGGGAAGATGAGTGATTTTAAGGTTAAATTAAACAATAAATTGTCCCATGGGAACCAAGGTCATTGCTGCCTGACTTTTGGCCGGCTGAGCCTTCCATTAGAAAGTCCGCCAAAGTATTCTATTAGGGAACGTGGATAATGACATAGTCCTGGGATGGGAAGTCCAACTTTGTAACATGGTAACACTTGGGAGGGAACTCCAGATTTGGTTTCACTTTTGACTGTGCCGATACTTAGTAGCCAATAAAGGAAACCTATTGCCTTAGAGTTCTGCTTTTACTGGTCTTGTCTATCAGAACCATGACACTATCAAGATTCAGTCAAGTCCAGAGCCCTCTAGTGATCAAACTATATAATAGCAGTATCCACATAGACTTTTGGAAGTATTACAGGGAGCTAAACAGGCCTTTTCAGGAATCACAGAGGTTGGAAAGACTCACAAGGCATAATTTGCTGGATGTGGCCTGTGCTATAAACTAGATTTAATGAACACCTAGTTCACCATATTAGAGTGTCTTCCACGTACTAACCTTTTATTTTTAAGTCTGCAATATAGGGCTGCTTTTTACACTCACTACTGTGGGCATTCAATATTTTCTCACAGAGAGATAAGAATGGAGAAACAGTTGGGCTTCACACAGCCATCTATTTATGAATGGTTTCTCGTACATAAGAGGGTTGAAAGACCAGCTTCATTTTCTCCTGCCCTTTCACCAGCCTCCCTAATGAGAAGAATTGGAAACTGAAAACTATTTATGATAGTTTATGATAGAAAACTATTTATGATATGATTTATGACTTCCAAATGGCCTTTTTGAGTTTTTTTAACTTTTCCTATTTCCTTTGTTTTTTAGAGCATTGCTATTATCTGATATATGGAAAGAATAACACTGTTATAATTACCAAATAAAACTCAAGGGACAAATCCTGAAAGAGCAGTAAAGGATCCTATGAAATTTAGTAATAATAATACAAAATCTCATCATCCTGGGTGTAGTTCAATTCTGACCAGCATCCACTCAATTCCAAAGGGCAAGGCAAGGTGAATAATATAGAATAGTAATTAAAGAAAGGCAATTACTTTATGGTGAGCCTTCCACTCCCAAGATTTGTGTGTGTTCAGATTGCTCACAACCTGCGCTTATTTTTCAAACATTTCATAGCTTGATAAGTCACTCTCTGGGCTCACACATTATGAAAAGGCATAAATATGAATATACGTGGCCTGGACTTTCATCGCTCATAGAAATGCAGATTCTATATCTTCCATGCATCACGGCATGTTATTTTCATAAATTATTGAGCTGATCTCACGTTATTATGGTATCGTCCTTTTAGTCTTCAGTTTACTCTTGCCCATTCCCAGATAGACTAAACAATTTCAGTTTATTCCTTTAGCTGTCCTTAGTCAGCTCTCCTCAATGTATTTCTGAACTCAATAAAAGAAGAAAGCACATACTGAGCATCTCACCAAAGTTAACTTTTGGCTGTTGGATCCTTCAGTTCTGTTGAAATCAGACTAAATTGAAAGAAACCCAAAGAAAGACATACCTGGTCTTTAACCTGATATCCATGTGGTGATCTGCCCAAATGTGGAGGTTTGAAGGATTAATATTTCTCTTATAACTAAACCTTACACGTTAAGATCATGTTTGAATACTGACCTAGAGACTAGACTAGACTTCCTCTAATCTAGTGTGGTAAACAACAGCTCCTTCTTAAACATCTACATGGCTTTGTTTATACAACCCAACTAGCCTGGTGTGATTTATAACAAATTTGTATTACTTACAACTAAAGGATCCACATCAACAGATTCAACTGCAGGAACAAACAACTTACTTTTTTTTTTGGATGAATTTTTAACGTTTTTCAAGCCAACAAGTATGAAGTAAAATATTATCCTACATCCTTGAGGAATTCCAAAGCTGCTTCATACCTTTGCTTTTACCTGTGGTTAGGAGATGAGCCTTCTCTTTAAAATCCATGGGACATCTTTGCAATTACTCAAGATATAAAATATGTCTGGCTTGAAAAAGAAACTTATAAGTGCTATGAGCCCTGGTGGCACAGTGGTTAGAATGCGGTACTGCAGGCTACTTCTGCTGCCTGCTGGCTGCCTGCCATTTGGCAGTTCGATCCTGACCCCTTCAAGGTTGACTCAGCCTTCCATCCTTCCGAGGTCGGTAAAATGAGGACCCAGATTGTTGGGGTCAATATGCTGACTCTGTAAACTGCTTGGAGAGGGCTGTAAAGCATTATGAAGCGGCATATAAGTCTAAGTGCTATTGCTATACAGTATGATACATTACTGGCAAGTACACACAATGTCTCTTCCATGGGAATTATGACTGATCAGATGTGGCCAGCTGTTGCTTTAAATCATTCAGGTAAAGTTTCTATTTCCAGCCATGTGTGACGTCATGCATTTCTTTGAGTCAATCACCCAATTAAAATTTTCTTTCCTGTACAAACATCAGATTAGAACTTGCAAGTTGGGTTGGACATCTGTTAATAAACCCTGGTTTCTTTTTTTCCCCTCCTCTCCCTCTCCCCGCCCCCAATCCCAATTCTGTGGTTGGGAGACATTCTACGTCTTTGTAAATATATGCAGGAATTAAATGGTTGTATAGATAACAAAGGTAAATGAAGTCGTGTTTGTTCCAACTTTCACTCAGCCTCATCAAGCCTCTGGCAACTGCAAAGAAGCAAATCGGCAACAGAAAAAAGTGAGTTGTCCTGAACAAATATTTGCTTGAGGTTTTTTTTAAAAGAATGAGGATAATGGAAGAGCTTTTATAGCTGTAGAGCAGCGGTTCTCAACCTATGGGTCGTGACCCCATTTGGGGTCGATCGACCATTTCACAGGGGTCGCCAAGCAAGGCTATCCGCCATTTTTTTCCCCTTTTCCGGCGGGTGCCTTACCTCCCTTGAGCTGGGCCAGCTGGTGGTCGGCCTGCTCCGTCTCTGCCGCTTGCCAGCTACACCTCGGCCGGCGCAGGGGGCGGAACCACGCATGCGCGGCACTCCCGGGCAGGGAAAGTCCTCGACTTACGACCGGTTGGGTAGTCCTCAACTTACGACCAGTTTAGTCCTCGACTTACGACCAGTTTAGTCCTCGACTTACGACCGGTTTAGTCCTCGACTTACGACCGGTTGGGGGTCACGGCATTAAAAAGGTTGAGAACCACTGCTGTAGAGGGACAGTACCTTTACAGGACATTCTCTTACTAGGTGAATGCACTTTTTTTTAATGGTGGGAAAGGCCTCAATTTGAAATTTGACTAGAAAATTTAGTTCACTGAAGCTGGACACTGCTGTAAGTATACTGACAGGAGAGAAAAGTTTGATGAATCTGCACAGTCTATGTCTTGTAATAAAATGATGATGATGATGATGATGATGATGATGATGATGATGATGATGATGATGATGATGATAATAATAATAATAATAATAATAATAATAATAATAATAATAATAATAATAATAATAATAATAAAGTTGGAAGGGACCTTGGAGGTCATCAAGTCCAACCCCCTGCTCAGGCAGGAAACCCTACACCATTTCGGACAGATGGCTGTCCAGTCTCTTCTTAAAAACTTCCAGTGTTGGAGCAGTCACCACTTCTGGAGGCAGGTTGTTCCACTGGTTAATTGTTCTAACTGTCAGGAAGTTTCTCCTTAGTTCTAGGTTGCTTCTCTCCTTGATTCATTTCCATCCGTTGCTTCTTGTCCTGCCCTCAGGCGCTTTGGAGAATAGCTTGACTCCCTCTTCTTTGTGGCAGCCCCTGAGATATTGGAATACTGCTATCATGTCCCTCCTTGTCCTTCTCTTCATTAAACTAGACATACCCAATTCCAGCAACCGTTCCTCATATGTTTTAGCCTCCAGTCCCCTAATCATCTTTGTTGCTCTTCTCTGTACTCTTTCTAGAGTCTCAGCATCTTTTTTACATCATGGTGACCAAAACTGGATGCAGTATTCCAGGTGTGGCCTTACTAAGGCATTGTAAAGTGGTATTAATACTCCATGTGATCTTGATTCTATCCCTCTGTTAATGCAGCCCAGCACTGAGCTGGCTTTTTTGGCAGCTGCAGCACACTGCTGGCTCATATTTAGGTGATTGTCCACTAGGACTCCGAGATCCCTCTCACAGTTACTACTATTGAGCAAGGTACCCCCTATACTATACCTGTACGTTTGGTTTTTCTTGCCTAAATGTAGAACCTTACTTTTTTCACCATTGAATTTCATTTTGTTAGATAGCACCCAGTGTTCAAGTCTGTCCAGGTCCTTCTGCTAAAATCCATCTGAGATTATCTTAATTAGTATGTGATTTAAGGCCTACTTCAATGCATCTGGAATATCCATATTTTCTAGGGATAGCTTTAAATCAGGGGTCTTCAAACTTGGCCCTTTTATGACTTACGGATTTCAACTCCCAGAATTTCTCAGCCAGGCATGCTGGCTGAGGAATTCTGGGAGTTGAATTCCACAAGTCATAAAAGGAACAAGTTTGAAGACCCCTAATTTAAATCCTCCTGTATGAATTCAGTGGCATTTTTCTGCACACCGGATATAATTGCATTATTGTTCCTCTTATTTGTAAAAATAATTGTTTTGATGCAAATAACTTAATTCACAGTGATAATATTTTCTGTTTTCCTAGACTTACGATTATTGAGTTACATGAATATAGAAATGAATACAGATTGCCACAGATGGTACAAGAATACATAGAGTATAGTTGTGTACTGTACTATCACACTATATTCAATTAAGTTAACTTCCCAGGATGTTTAGAATGGGTGCCTGAGATTCTGTTTGTTGGTTCTGAGAATGGCTTACATAGATTGTGGTGGTTGTTTTTGATGGAGTCTCTGTAGCAAGTTGGTATGCCAGTCTGATCAAACCACTTTTGATTCTTTCCTGACTTTAGTTGACTGCTGTGGGCTTCCTCCGCGAACTGAGATTACATCAAAATGATTATATGAAAACAGTGACATAATGATGCACTGCACTCTGTCCCATTATATTTGTGTGTGATGCAGACCATACATCACAAGCAGAGCCTATATTGGCTGCAAAAGCTATGCAACAAGGATAAACTGCTGGTGATGCCAGTCATTTAATTCACTGTTCCATTCTGGTTTTTCTTGCTCAGCTGGACACTGATGGGTTTGGTAGATTGTTAATTGTTCAATTAAACAAAGCTGAAAATATAAGTTTCATAGCAAAGCAGACGTACTGTTATTCAAAGTTGCAAAACACACTTGTGATGGAGATTAAAGGAAGCCAAATTAAATTATAATTAACTAAATGCATGTGCTTACTTTCAAAGGACCCCCTACTCAAATCTATAACATTGTAGTATTAAGGATGGATATTTAAAATGGAAATAACATCTTTCCTTCACCTATATTCCTGCACTTTGTCTTTCAGCATATATGCAAAATCATCATATTTTGACGTCCTCATCCTCAAATTGTTCTGATTGGCTAATACCTTGCCTTCAAAACCAAAAAGTTTTGTAGCATTTTAAAACAGATGTATTAGGACATTACATTTTCCGACCAGGGACATGTTCCATCAGCTATTTTCACTGTGGTGAAATAATATGATGATTATTACTATGTTAGGCAACATATCTTAAAATCTGTGTCAAGGCAGAACTGTTAAATTTTGAAAAGAATTTTGACTATCTCAGGGTATATTATATGTATTCAGCATTTTTTTCCCATTACCAGTAGCATTTAAAACCATTCAGTGCTTTTTTTAATGCAACAGTGCACAAAATATTATCACAAAGCTGTGTGTAAGGACATACAATGGAATACAATGGACTTTCATGGGCAAAGATACAATGACAGTTAAGAAAAACGTATTATCTCTATCTCAGTTGTGATAGCAGGGTTTGTGTGGTTATGCAATCTTTTAGGAGTTCAGTATTTTATATTTTACAGAGCCAGTTTGATGCAGTGGTTAAGGCAGCGGAGTAAAAACTGGGAGTGTGTGAATTCTAGTCCCACTTTGGGCACAAACCCAGCTGGGTGACCTTGAACCAGTTGTTCTCTTTCAGCCCTAGGAAATAAGTAATGGCAAACCCCTTCCAAAATCTTGTCAAGAAAACTGCAGGGACCTTTTCCAGGCAATTGCCAGGAGACAATATAGATTTAAAATCTATTTAAAAATCTTCAAAAGAAATATAGAAACAAACATCCACACCAACAGGGTATGTGGAGGTCAATATCAATACGAAAATATACTTATTTAAGTTCCTTCTGCTAAATACAGTCTTTCCATTAAGAATAGTAATCATCTCCCTCTGTTTTATTAGATATTTTCTGGATCCATGTTCCTTCATTTTGTACAATTTAGACCACGGGTCCCCAATGCCCTAAGCTGTGGCCCACTACTGGGCCCTGAGCCGTTTGAAACCAGGCTGCAGAAGTGGCAGGCGGACATGTGCATGTATCCCCACTTACACGAGCAAGCACGTGTGCATTCCATTTGCATGAGCCACTAAGGTGACCAACCTTTTTACAATAAAAAGGAGAACACAAATAAATTGAAGAAAAAAATATCGTAAATGAAAAAAAACATTTTATTCATTGCAACAATAATACAGAATACACTATAATATGATAAATGCATAATAAAAACATTTGTAACAATAACATTTTATATTGTAATTGAGGTAGATGGGAAATGTCATAGGAAAATGTTTTAAAATGTTTTGTTCTATCAATAAGGGGAATAGAGTATTGTAGTATTTGATTGTGCTTAATTGTGCCTAAAATCCATGTAACCTGTGTGCCAATTCTAAAGAGACAACCTTTTACAAGAAGTGCCAACTGAAAGTCACAGATGGTGTAAGATATTACCGCCTAGGNAACAAAGCTGAAAAGATAAGTTTCATAGTAACGTTTTGCAAAGCAGATGTACTGTTATTCAAAGTTGCAAAACACACTTTTGATGGAAATTAAAAGAAGCCAAATTAAATTATACTGTAATTAACTAAATGCATGTGCTTTCTTTCAAAGGACCCCCTACTCAAATCTATAACATTGTAGTATTAAGGATGGATATTTAAAATGGAAATAACATCTTTCCTTCACCTATATTCCTGCACTTTGTCTTTCAGCATATATGCAAAATCATCATATTTTGACGTCCTCATCCTCAAATTGTTCTGATTGGCTAATACCTTGCCTTCAAAACCAAAAAGCTTTGTAGCATTTTAAAACAGATGTATTAGGACATTACATTTTCCAACCAGGGACATGTTCCATCAGCTATTTTCACTGTGGTGAAATAATATGATGATTATTACTATGTTAGGCAACATATCTTAAAATCTGTGTCAAGGCAGAACTGTTAAATTTTGAAAAGAATTTTGACTATCTCAGGGTATATTATATGTATTCAGCATTTTTTCCCCATTACCAGTAGCATTTAAAATCATTCAGTGCTTTTTTTAATGCAACAGTGCACAAAATATTATCACAAAGCTGTGTGTAAGGACATACAATGGAACACAATGGACTTTCATGGGCAAAGATACAATGACAGTTAAGAAAAACGTATTATCTCTATCTCAGTTGTGATAGCAGGGTTTGTGTGGTTATGCAATCTGTTAGGAGTTCAGTATTTTATATTTTACAGAGCCAGTTTGATGCAGTGGTTAAGGCATCGGAGTAGAAACTGGGAGCCTGTGAATTCTAGTCCCACTTTGGGCACAAACCTAGCTGGGTGACCTTGAACCAGTTGTTCTCTTTCAGCCCTAGGAAATAAGCAATGGCAAACCCCTTCCAAAATTTTGTCAAGAAAACTGCAGGGACCTTTTCCAGGCAATTGCCAGGAGACAATATAGATTTAAAATCTATTTAAAAATCTTCAAAAGAAACATAGAAACAAACATCCACACCAACAGGGTATGTGGAGGTCAATATCAATACGAAAATATACTTATTTAAGTTCCTTCTGCTAAATACAGTCTTTCCATTAAGAATAGTAATCATCTCCCTCTGTTTTATTAGATATTTTCTGGATCCATGTTCCTTCATTTTGTACAATTTAGACCAGGGCCCCCCAATGCCCTAGGCCAGGGGTAGGCAACCTTGGCTCTTTTATGACTCGTGGACTTCAACTCCCAGAATTCCTGAGCCAGCATGGCTCAGCTTGGAAACCTCTCCCTTTCCCCTCAGCATGGCTGGCTCAGGAATTCTGGGAGTTGAAGTCCACGAGTCATAAAAGAGCCAAGGTTGCCTACCCCTGCCTTAGGCTGTGGTCCACTACTGGGCCCTGAGCCGTTCGAAACCAGGCTGCGGAAATGGCAGGCGGGCGTGTGTGCGAGCAAGCACGTGTGCATTCCATTTGCACGAGCCACAGACACACACTTGCCCGCCACTCACACGGAACCATCCCCTCTTCCCCCCCCCACTGGGCCACAAGCCTGAAAGTTTGGGAAACTCTGATTTAGACTATTAGGTAATACTCTAAGCAGTACATGGTTATAGGGAAATAAAAATGAAGACTTTATTATATGAGAGCTCTGAAAAGAAAGATTTTTCTTTCTAAAAAAAGAACATCTCATAAAATGGCTACGATAAAATGTTAGATTCATTTGATTGGATTGGGAAAATGTATAATGTAAAATGTAACATCCCATCAAAATCCACGAAGTTTTTTTTTTCCCAGATGAAGATCCGCATCTGATGTTCCTGCATGTCCTTTTCATAGTGCCAAGGGCCTAATCCTTCTCATTAGAAAGATATCCCATTTATAGCAATGCATGTAAACACGTAGCATGTTATAATCTTCTAAAGCTATGTTGTTTTTATAAGAACAGAATGTTTTCTTGTAACAAAAGAACTGGGCTGTCCTGCCTAAATAACTTCGATTCTATTTGCATGGAATAGATAATTTGACTAATTCCAAGGTAAAATCAGGTGAAGATAAGTCTTTTTTGCAAACTCAGCTGTCTCTTGTGTGAATATTAACCTGGAGGGGAGAGAACTGAGACAAGGAGAGTAACTGACAGTAACTTTATATTTTTCCCTGGTTAATAGGTGGATACTAATTATTAACTATTTGTATATATTAGGAATGTGATAGGATTACATGACAATTTATTTATATTCTGTTAACTCCCACGTATTGTTGTTGAAATATTCAGATTACACTGCAGGGGTTAGATTCTCAGGATTGGTTTCATGGAGTTTCACATTAATTTAACATATTTTGGTTGATTCCAGACTGGGGACCGGTAGCAAAAATACCAGCTGTATATCACTGCAGCTATTCTGTCTTTTCTGTTTTAGTGAAAAAGGAAGAATGGTAGGGACACTGGAAGGTTATGAGTGAAAGTTAGCTTATCTGAATCCTCCCTAATATATTTCTGAATGAGGCAAAATAATTGTACGGTGAAAGTTCTGTTAGGTGTTTTCTCGTCCATCCATTAAGAAATTGCCGCTTCTGCCAGACCGACATTAAAAGTTTTCTTCATTATAATTGTCATGAGAATAGTAAGGTATCAAGTGCTTTGCAGTCCAAACATAGAGGATGGTCTCTTTGGACTACAGTTCCTGAGGACTTCATGCACAGCTATATAGTTTTCTTGGTGGCAGCATGGAGGTGGCCTCTGCATCTGGGATCCGTTTTCATCTTCTGAGCAGACCATATTCCTGATCTTTATTATTTATTTGCTTATTTGTTTTTATTAGATTTACTATGGCCATATATTCTAATAGACTTTGGGTGGCTAATATCTCGATAGTCTCCCATTCTTCTGCGAATAGAATAGAATAGAATAGAATAGAATAGAATAGAACTGGAAGGGACCTTGGAGGTCTTCTAGTCCAGCCCCCTACTCAAGCAGGAGAACCTATACCATCTCAGACAGGTGAATGTCTACTCTCCTCTTAAAAATCTCCAGTGATGGAGCGCCCACGATTTCTGGAGGCAAGCTGTTCCACTGGTTAATTGTCTTCACTGTCAGGAAGTTTCTCCTTAATTGCAGGTTGCTTCTCTCTTTGATCAGTTTCCAACCATTGTTTCTTGTCCTGCCCTCTGGTGCTTTTGGACAATAATTTGACCCCCTCTTCTTTGTGACAACCCCTCAAATACTGGAATACTGGAATACTGCTATCATGTCTCCCCTGTTTCTTCTTTTCTTTAGACTAGTCCTGCAGCCGTTCTTCGTATGTTTTAGTCTCCAGGCTTTGGATCATCTTAGTTGCTCTTCTCTGAATTTTTTCCAAACTCTCAACATCTTTTTTTGTGATATGGTGATCAAAACTGGCTGCAGTATTCCAAGTGTGGTCTTACTAGGGTTTTATAAAGCGGTATTTTTTAAAAAAAACAAAGATTGGCCCAGTGCTGCAGGAAATAATGGCAGTGATGTATGATTCTTCTTCCTGCTTCCTGAAAACCAGTTATCCAAGGCATGTAAGATAACTAAGGTTCTGAACTAAAAAAATATATTTCTCAAGTATACAGTAGTGGCCAAAATTGTAGAAACCTTTTGGGAAAAGTGTATTTTTGAGGTTTGATGG
>NW_015389168.1:99604-102007 GCF_001527695.2 Protobothrops mucrosquamatus | reverse complement strand
AAAAAACAAAGATTGGCCCAGTGCTGCAGGAAATAATGGCAGTGATGTATGATTCTTCTTCCTGCTTCCTGAAAACCAGTTATCCAAGGCATGTAAGATAACTAAGGTTCTGAACTAAAAAAATATATTTCTCAAGTATACAGTAGTGGCCAAAATTGTAGAAACCTTTTGGGAAAAGTGTATTTTTGAGGTTTGATGGCTAATAACACCACTTTTGTTTGGAGTAGTACCATAAAATTATATATCAATGGAAAGATAATTTAATCAGGAATGTAATGCAACAAAGTTTGTTCAATTATCTGTACTGTATTCTATGAAAAGGTAGAGCCAAATAACCAGAAAAAGGAAGCACAACTTGCTTAGGTTGATCTCAGGTAGCTTTCCTTCATCTGATTGTAGCCAATGAGCATGAGTGTTTAGAGAGCCAATCGGGTGTCATCTTGTTTTGGCAATGAGCCAATCAGATCACAGTAGGATTCAGTTATTGGCGTCATGTATTGAAGCTGAGAGGAGGACATTTGTCAGTGTGTTATGTGATTGCTATCAAGTTGGTTGGGTTTTTTTGTGTTCTTTCATTTAGTGAGCTTGTAAAACGTAATAAAATTAAAGTAATGGTGCAAAGAGTTGACTGGTTGCCCAGAAAGCGATGTAAAATAGTATTATTAAGTGAACAAGGCTACAGTTATAAAGAAACTAGAAGAAAAATTGGTGGAAACTTAACTGTACTGTACACTTTTCCCAAAATATTTCTACAATTTTGGCCACTACTGTACACTAGAAAAGGGGATGAAATTCAGATTTTTGCAGATAGATTTAAGGTTCAAAGTGGGCTGGGGGGGGGGGGGGAATGCCCTATCTGAAAATCTGAGTTGGTCTCAGCCAGGAAAAACAGTCCTGGGACAAATTGATGGGTGGCAGAGTCAGTTTCCTATGATGTTCTTGTTCACCCAGGCATGTCTTAGTTCTATTAGAGAGTCATCCAGGAATATGTGGTGATGGACTATGCATCAGACGGAGCACGCGGTATGTAACCAATGAGATTAGTTAAGATGTGACACCATGAGGCTTCTTGTAACAATACTTAGAAGCCTGTAGATTATAGCTGTGAAGCACCTTTAATTAAAAGATAATATGCTAATTGCTGTACAGCTAAAATATGATGCCAATAATCACATGCCTTGAATTATATAACCAAGTTACTAAATAGTATTGAAGGATTGTGTCATAATACTTCTAAAAACTGCCCATAGCTTTTTACCCTTGTTGAGAGTAAGCCTTACACTTTTTCGTCTACAACTAGTCCTTGACTTACAACAGTTCATTTAGTGGCCATTCAGCGTTACAATGACTCTGAAAAATTTGACTTATGACCGTTTTTCTTAGTTGTGACCTATGCAGCATGCCAGGATCACCTGATCAAAATTCAGATGCTTGGCAATTGGTTCATAGTTACGACCGTTGCCATGTCCCCGGGGTCACGTGATCCCCTTTTGCGACCTTCTGGCAAGCAAAGTCAACGGGGGAAGCCAGATTCATTTAACGACCATGTTACTAACTTATCAACTGCAGTGATTCACTTAACAACTGTGGGAAGAAAAGTCGCAAAATGGGGCAAAAGCTCACTTAACCAATGTCTCACTTAACAACAGAAATTTTGGGCTCAGCTGTGATTGTAAGTCGAGGACCACCTGTACTTGGTAGTTGAGAATCAGCCTCAGCCATATGAGAACAGGATTAACTTAGAACAGGGGCCTTCAAACTTGGCAACTTTAAGACTTGTGGACTTCAACTCCCAGAATTCCTCAGCCAGCCCTGGCTGGCTGAGGAATTCTGGGAGCTGACGTCCACAAGTCTTAAAGTTGCCAAGCTTGAAGACCCCTGACTTAGAAAATAAACCACAATGCTATTTGTGTACTACCTTGTTAGCATTTGGTTTTAGAAAAAGATCCATGAGGTTTTGAGAGAAAATCCATCCGCATCTTTCTGGAAAAGATTATGGAGAGTAGGTCTGTAAACAATGGCATGGGAATAGCTCATGTTTAATTAGCCTCTGAGTAAATGTGCATAGGATCAGTTCATGGAAGCACTAGGATCTAAAGGGAAAAGGGAAAAAAAACACCTCCAAATGAATTAGGAAGGGAGGGAAGATGAACTGTTTGGGGACAGGACTATATGTGAGCCATTTTACAAGGCTTGCAAGAAAGAGTAGCAAGGAATGAGGTCTGCTGATTCTTCCCGATCTCCAGAAGGGGTAGTCAACTCAGGCAGCGCTATTTTAATAAGCAGATACAGAAAGTCCATGCAAAATCGATCTAATTCCAGCTTCTTTTAACTAGGATGTGAGACTTTCTACTGTGCTGCATACCTGCTTCCTATGCCATTATCCTCGCTGAGCCACACACA
>NW_015389168.1:89956-96154 GCF_001527695.2 Protobothrops mucrosquamatus | reverse complement strand
TTCTGGCCCAAGAGAAAGAAAAAACAAAAAATACAAAGAAAATAGAGAAGAGGGAGAAAAGTAAGAATATAATAGAGAAAAATAAATGTGTAAAAAAATTACTTCTAACCATTATCACAAAAAACTATAAACAAATGTAGTGACTCTAAGGTTACAGTTATCTCTTTATCCCATATCCCATCCGTTATCTTTAGGCAAATCCATAAAGCATCTTTTCAGTGCTAATGTCCACAGAGAGTCCATAAAGGATTGCCAGAACCAGCAACGTATCTTGTTTTAACCTTGATCAAATAAACCAAGTTTATATTCCTTCCTTTTACGTCGAACAGCCTTACTTTTTAGTTCATTCAGGTAGTGTCATAGAATTTGATTTTTCTTTTTTTTTCAATAACAGATTGTTTGTTCTTTATAATTAATTCCAAAATCTTGTTGCAAAAATATCTATATTCCAAATTTATTTGGACCTTTAGTCAGTGGTGGGATTCAAATATATGAACAACCAGTTCTCTGTGTTGATGCCACTTCCGGAAGTCCGTTCTGGGCCTGGGCAACAAAAAAATAGCTACCGGTTCTGCCGAACTGGTGCGAACTGGCTGAATCCCACCACTGCCCTTAGTCCATTTATGATGTTCTAAGTTCAAAATCTTATTTAGCTTTTTGCTGTTTGTTTTGAATTCTTTTAAATTCTAAAGCTTTTAATTAAAATTTTCTTTCATTCGGGATTGAAGACAAACTCATCTGTGTTTTCAAACTTGTCATTCTGAAGGCCTCTAATAGCTTAAAACTCATTAAGTTTCTGAAAGTGATTTAGAAAGTGAAGCTAGCAAACTCAGCATCTTTTAAAAGGCACTGACTGCAGTTGTAAGCAAGATGGCCGTGCTTGTCATCTCCCTGTGCTCAAACCCATGTAAAACAGCTGCCCTGCCGTCTCCTTGCAGGGAGCAGCTGTCCAGAGCACATGTGGGCAATCTCCTGTCCTCTCCTTATCCAGAGAGGTTCAAAGGAACTGGTCTACTCACAGTTTCCTTGATCTTTGCCATGGTCATCAGCTCCACTTTTGCAGAGATGTTTTCAGCCACCATCCATTCCCTGAAAGGCAGGTGGTTGGTGCATTTTTGTAGTAAGTTAGTTAAGAGAATTCCAGTAGCAAAACTTTAAAAGTTCAGATGTTCATATTAGCCTCCTGCTTTATCGAGTAGCCAGTGAACTGAGTAAAGTTCAAAGCCAGAAACACCCTAAGGCAGTGGTTCTCAACCTGTGGGTCGGGACCCCATTTGGGGTCGATCGACCATTTCACGGGGGTTGCCAAGCAAGGCTGTCCGCCATTTTTTTTGTCCGCCATTTTTCCCCCTTTTCCAGCGGGTGCCTTACCTCCCTTGGGCTGGGCCAGCTGGTGGTTGGCCTGCTCCGTCTCTGCCGCTTGCCAGCTACGCCTCAGCCGGCGCAGGGGGCGGAACCACACATGCGCGGCGCTCCCAGGCAGGGAAAGTCCTCGACTTATGACCGGTTGGGTAGTCCTCGACTTACGACTGGTTTAGTCCTCGACTTACGACCGTTTTAGTCCTCGACATACAACCGGTTGGGGTCACGGCATTAAAAAGGTTGAGAACCACTGCCCTAAGGCTTTCTAAACTTTTGCCCACAAAGGGATGACTAATGGCCAAACAATCATGCTGCCCTTTCAATACAGCCATGCCATTTGGCCTTTAAGCAGCTGACCCACCTGCCTGAATAAGACANAGTAGCAAGGAATGAGGTCTGCTGATTCTTCCCGATCTCCAGAAGGGGTAGTCAACTCAGGCAGCGCTATTTTAATAAGCAGATACAGAAAGTCCATGCAAAATCGATCTAATTCCAGCTTCTTTTAACTAGGATGTGAGACTTTCTACTGTGCTGCATACCTGCTTCCTATGCCATTATCCTCGCTGAGCCACACACACAAAAAAATCCCAGTTTTTAGATTGCAGTGGAGCTGTGGTAGAAGAATGTTATCAACAGCAGGAACATCTCACGTGCTTCCTGGATCCTTAGCTATTCTTCTTGCAGCTGGGAAGCCATTGAAGTGTCAAGGTAAACTTGTTCTGGGCACTTATATTGAATAAGACAGAGGTCCCCAACCTTTTGGGCACCAGGGACCGCTTCCATGGAGAGAGTTTTTTCCACGGACCGGAGGGGGCGTGGTTTCGTGTGCTGCCTGCATCCCAAGGATGGGGCTTTGCTTGTTTGTGCGGACCAGTTGCTGGCATGCCACGGACCGGTACTGGTCCACGGACCAGAGGTTGGGGACCCCTGCCCTAAGAGTAGAGCTAGGATACCGGGGCTGCAACAGTCTGGATGAACATTAGGATGGCTTGTGCAGATAGCAAAGGTCTCTTTGCTGTTATCTCTGTGGTTTTCTGGGTATACGGTAGCTAGCCTAGAAACAGTAGCTCTGGATCACAGTCCATGCCTTTTTTTGATTTATTCCTTGTGAAAACAAAGGCAGTGAAATAAGGACAGGACTGAAATATGGCTGCTGCCAAGTTCAGTGCTCCCTGACTAGAAGCTGGAAGAACTGGTCCACCCAGAGGGACTTGCAATTGATGGCAGCAGGGAGGGTGTTTGTGAATCAGTTAAAAAATGTTTTTGAAACTTGGTGTGTGTGTGTGTGTGTGTGTGTGTGTGAAATCAATAGACACATAACAGAATTACAAAGATGGCAGGGACCTTAGAGGTCTTCTAGTCCAACTCCCTGCTCAAGCAGGAGACCCTATACCATTTCAGACAGGTGGCTGTCCAGTCTATTCTTAAAAATCTCCAGTGATGAAGTAACTACAACTTCTGAAGGCAAGCTGTTCCACTGGTTAATTGTTACCACTGTTAGGAAGTTTCTCCTTTATTCCTGGTTGCTTCTCTCCTTGATTAGTTTCCATCCGTTGTTTCTTGTCTTGCCTTCTGGTGCTTTGGAGAATAAGTTGACCACCCCTCCTCTTTGTGGCAGCGCCTCAAATACTGGAATACTGCTATCATGTCCCCCCTAGTCCTTCTTTTCTCTAGACTAGCCACTCCCAAATCCTGCAACTGTTCTTCATATGTTTTAGTCTCCAGGCCTTTAATCATCTTGGTTGCTCTTCTTTGCATTTTTTCCCAAAGTCTCAATATCTTTTTTGCAATGTGGATGGAGTATTCCAGGTGTGGTCTAACTAAGGGTTTATACAGCTGTATTATTCATCTGAATTTTCTGTCTGAATTGATTCCAATGTGTGCAGATCTATTAGCTATTACCTTTAGACTCTAGATTAGAATTTAGAGTCTAGATTAGAATTTACAAACCATAAACAGTTAGGCTGTTAGTTTTTCTTTGTCCAGAAGAATTGTTTGTTTGTTCAGCCTGGCTACCCAAAAGAAATTAACCAGAGGCTTCAATGATCAGTTAAATGTCTGAGGAAAGCTACAGTTTTTATGATATTTGAGTTCCAGGAGTATAAAGCCTACGGTTGAGAAAGCAGCTGTTTTCTCTATAAGCTGAACTAGTTGGCGTGGAAAATAAAACTGCTTCTGGTTAACATCTTACCAAAAAAGAAAAAGAAAGAAAGAAAAGAACCCTCATCACTTCATGTAACTTATTCTTCTCCTCTCTTCTTCTCTAGAAGGACCAACAGGAGAGACATGCCACCCACCGCAACCTACAGTAATTGTGTCACATTTTCAGAACGACTACTGTACTCCTATGACTTACCATTTTTCCTTTAAACTTTGATACTTGGGTCTCGCCTTCCTTTCTCACAACACTATAAGTGATGTTAAGTATCTAATAAATGCTTAATTCCTCTGCTTATATTGTTATCAAGTGTGCAATCTTCTCTGGATTAAGTTCAGGAGGACCAAAATTTGCCCCACAGAAGCAAGAAAGATTATTCAACTAACCGATTTATTGGGTCCTACCCTTTACCTCAACATTAAGAAAACCAAAATCATGGCATCCGGCCCTCTCAATTCCTGGCAAATAGATGGGGAAGAAATGGAGGTAGTGACAGATTTTATCTTCCTGGGCTCCAAGATCACCACAGATGGGGACTGCAGCCAAGAAATTAGAAGACGCTTGCTCCTGGGGAGGAAAGCTATGGCAAATCTAGACAGAATACTAAAAAGCAGAGACATCACCCTGCCAACAGAAGTACGTATAGTCAAGGCCATGGTTTTCCCAGTTGCAATGGATGGCTGTGAAAGTTGGACCATAAGAAAGGCTGAGCGCCAAAGAATTGAGGCCTTTGAACTATGGTGCTGGAGAAGACGCCTGTGAGTCCCCTGGACTGCAAGGCGTTCAAACCGGTCAGTCCTAGAGGAGATCAACCCTGACTGCTCTTTAGAAGGTCAGATCCTGAAGTTGAAACTCAAGTACTTTGGCCACCTAATGAGAAGGAAGGACTCACTGGAGAAGAGCCTAATGCTGGGAAAGATGGAGGGCAATAGAAGAAGGGGACGACAGAGAATGAGGTGGCTGGATGGAGTCACTGAAGCAGTAGGCGTGAGCTTAAATGGACCTCAGAAGATGGTAGAGGACAGGAAGGCCTGGAGGAATGTTGTCCATGGGGTCGCGACGGGTCGGACACGACTTCGCAACTAACAACAACCCTTTACCTTCCAGGGGCAACTTGTCAATTTTAAAAAAGTGTATTTACAAAACAAAACAAGTTAGGAACTATAAACAAACAATTCTACAGGTAGTCCTCGACTTACTGCAGTTCATTTAGTGACCGTTCAGAGTTACAACGGCACTGAAAAAGGTGACTTATGACCGTTTTTCACACTTACGACCGTTGCAGCATCCCCATGGTCACGTGATCAAAATTCGGATGCTTGGCAGCTGACTCTTATTTATGACGGTCGCAATGTCCCGCGATCATGGATTCCACTTTTGCCACCTTCTGACAAGCAAAGTCAGTGGCGAAGCAAGGTTCACTTAACAATTGTGTTGCTAACTTAACAACTGTGGTAAGAAGCATTGTAAAATGGGGCAAAACTCACTGAACAAATGTCTCACTTAGCAACATAATATGCCTGTAATATACCTGTATATTCAAAGGGATATATCAGAATTTTTCAAAAGCGAGGGTGGGGGAAGATAGAGTGAAATTTGTGTTCACTATGGAGATACATATATATGTCATCCACGGGGCAGAGATAAGGAAAAGATGAACTCATCCTTTGGAAGAAAAGTGATTCTTTGGCTCCCGTTTTTTCTGTACATCTGTTGCAGTTGGCTTTCTTAACCTGTTTTAAACAAAAAAGTTGCAATTTTATAAAGCTGGGTTTGATTCAGCTGGAACTGAAAGGAAAAAAAAAAACCTCGTAAGACACAATGAGTTCACTTTGAAAGGAGGATGATCCCAGATCCCATTTTATCTGCCGGGGGAGACTCGGCTGCCTGTAATATTTCACTTTAAAACTTCCTCCGACATTGATGGACTCACAGGAAAAAATATTGCAGACTCCAGTCTCCAAAGAAGCATTGGTCAGGTTGGCAGTGCATCACATGACATGCTTACCACAATTAATTTTATTGTGGTGTGTGGAGTTAATCCCATTTTCTTAGCGTGCATAATATCTTGCACCATAAACGTACCACAAAGACTGAATTCTCACAACACTCAGCTCTAAAATATGGCTGGCTAGCTTGTATCATTCGGCTTCAGTCCATCGTTGTATTTCATCCATCCCATGGGGAAAGATTTCTGGTTTGCCTCTTTTGCTCTACATCTAAGCTTGGCATCGTTCCTTATTTTGTATCAGTGTGTCTTTTTAACAAGTTTACTTTGCTATAACTTTCGGCCCAAGAAGCAACCATTATCACTGGAAATGTTCACGACACAGATTTGGGCACATTAACTTTTAATAACCTATTAGTTGTAGAATGTCCTCTAAAATGTATAATGCTGTCTTTTGCCTATTTCTTCATGCTTCTTAACTTCCTATTGGTTATGCTTAAATCAATATTATTCTAACTGAACATTCCCTCTTTCTGGCCCAAGAGAAAGAAAAAACAAAAAATACAAAGAAAATAGAGAAGAGGGAGAAAAGTAAGAATATAATAGAGAAAAATAAATGTGTAAAAAAATTACTTCTAACCATTATCACAAAAAACTATAAACAAATGTAGTGACTCTAAGGTTACAGTTATCTCTTTATCCCATATCCCATCCGTTATCTTTAGGCAAA
>NW_015389168.1:87245-88605 GCF_001527695.2 Protobothrops mucrosquamatus | reverse complement strand
CTCGACTTACGACCGTTTTAGTCCTCGACATACAACCGGTTGGGGTCACGGCATTAAAAAGGTTGAGAACCACTGCCCTAAGGCTTTCTAAACTTTTGCCCACAAAGGGATGACTAATGGCCAAACAATCATGCTGCCCTTTCAATACAGCCATGCCATTTGGCCTTTAAGCAGCTGACCCACCTGCCTGAATAAGACAAGACGTTCAGACCTGCAACCGTTTCTAACTGTCGCCACTTACATAATAAGATTGATTACATGCTGTGCCACTGCATTTATGAGGGCAATTAGGAGCCATGCATATTTTAAGGACTGGTTCAGGATGGGGCACCTGATTTGCTTCATATGCATGACTGTCTCCGGATGTATACCGGAGAAGCCTGCTGGGGAAGCAGTTTGCCTGGAACCGCTGGCATCGCCTGGTCTCTTGGCTCCCGAATCTCTCTGCTGGGAACTAGCCAGAAACATAGTTCTCCAAAAGGTTAGCATTGCTGCGCTACCAAATAGCTAGAAAGTCCAGTAGCTTTTATTTAGGGGCGGTTTGCATTGGAGTGGGGGGTGGGGGGGTTGAGGGAGGGGAAGGGAGAACTGGAATACTGTGAAAGCACAACAGTCTCAGCACCTGAAACCTCCCAAGGCTGAAGACGACTTCTAGAGCCGAGGTAAGCTCTTTCATCTCTGACATGCAAAATAGAGTCGCAGAGTTAAAAGGCCTGAACATGTGGCGTACGGTTGAATATGCAAGTTGCCATCCGCCCAAAACCTGTTTCTACAACTTTCTAGATTGCACACATAAAGTCTGCTGCTAAATGCTTCTCTGTATACACAGATGTATTTCCAGAACTATATAATCAAATCCTAAATTAATCTTCCTTCCTTCCTTCCTTCCTTCCTTCCTTCCTTCCTTCCTTCCTTCCTTCCTTCCTTCCTTCCTTCCTATCTTCCTTCCGTCCTTCCTTCCTTCCTTCTTTCTTTCCTTCTTACCTTCCTTCCTTCCTTCCTTCCTTCCTTCTTTCCTTCCTTCCTTCTTTCCTTCCTTCCTTCCTTCCTTCCTTCCTTCCTTCCTTACTTACTTACTTACTTACTTACTTACTTACTTACTTACTTACTTACTTACTTACTTTCCATTAATATATCAAGACAATTTTCAAGGGTAGAGAGTTCTATATGTTAATGGGGTCTACAGTGCATTTTCTTAAAATTAAAACACTATTTTTCAATTTTTATTTTATTTAATGTTTGTATACAATATATATTGCTTTCTGGACTGGGAAGTGTTTAGTTTCTGGTTCGGTAGGTAAATATTTAAAATGGGAGGTATATATCCACCCTGTGAGGGGTGGTGGTGTTGATGGAGCTG
>NW_015389168.1:69938-87102 GCF_001527695.2 Protobothrops mucrosquamatus | reverse complement strand
TTCTATATGTTAATGGGGTCTACAGTGCATTTTCTTAAAATTAAAACACTATTTTTCAATTTTTATTTTATTTAATGTTTGTATACAATATATATTGCTTTCTGGACTGGGAAGTGTTTAGTTTCTGGTTCGGTAGGTAAATATTTAAAATGGGAGGTATATATCCACCCTGTGAGGGGTGGTGGTGTTGATGGAGCTGTGCACCATGCAATTTATTTGAAAGGAGGCCCAGCGGGATTGGCTGACAAAAAAGCTGCATCAGATATTAGTCAGAATGTAAGAATCTTCTCTGTTTGGGTACACAAAATTACTAAAAGCCTGTGGGGTTAGTTCTATTATTATTACTATTGCCAAAATGAACAAATGCATAAAGTACTGAAGATTTGTTTATTTAAAAAATGTATCTGGTCACCAAACTCAGTCATAGTGATACTGGGTAGTTTACAAAAATAAAATCCCAATACAAAAATCAATAACCTCCAACACCTTGGTGATAACAATCAGACCAATCACTTGATGGGCTTCATATCCCCCAGGTGTCCCCATGCCTCTGGCAAAACCATATCTTCAGAGTCTTTCAAACAAGTGTGCAAGTGGGACCAATGTTATCTCCTCAGGGATGATGTTCCACAGGGAGGGAGCCACCACAGAGAAGGTCCTTCCTCTTGGTCCCAATAGATAGATCTCCTTAAGAGAGGGAACCTGTAAGATTTTCTGCCTCCCTGCTCTGGTGGGCAGGTAGATATAACTGCAAAAAGATGGTTCCTCAAATAACCTGGTCCCAGGCCACATAGGGATTTGAAGATGACAACCAGCACCTTGAATTAAACTCAGAAGCAAATTGGCAGCCAGTGCAGCTCCCACGAGAGAGGTAACACATGTACAAACCTAGGCTTGCATAAAACCGTGCAAATTTTCTCATTTGGAACCAATTGAAGCTTCCAGATACTTTTCAAGGGCATCCCAACGTAGAAATTATTTCAAGTCCAAACTCTTTGGGGCAAAATAACCAGACTCCTTCAAGACATATATGTATGCTCATCTATTTTTAAAATGTCATAAGGAATTAAAAAGTTGACCTGCACTTTCTATAATAGGAAAACTATCTCCCCAAAAGCATAGCTAGAGATGCTGGTCAGTTCAGTTTAAACCAGATGGAGTGTGGGAAAATCTGGCACATTTTGTCATAAGTGATTTTCACCTAGCTGAATAATGAGTTTGGAATAATGAGGCTTTTGCTAGTCAAATCACAAATCACTTTAGCTAGGCATAATCTACTTATTTTTAATGTGTGGACTAAAATATTCAGTATTCAATATTCAACCTAACTGCAAAAACTAGAAGAATACAAAGCATGTATCATTTCTTAATATACATTGGAGGGGATAGGAGACAAGGACCTAAACTACACTATTTTAAGGGATTAAATCAGTGTTTCTCAACCTTATTGGTATGGACTAGGGCAGGGCTTTTCAACCAGTGGTACGGGTACCACCTGTGGTACATTGGCACCTGGCAGGTGGTACGCAACCATCCTAGAAAAGTGGTAGCAGGGGAGGGGAATGAGCTGAACCAGTGGCAGCACCGCACAAGCCTGAGCGAGAGACGGCTGGAGCTACAGGGCTGTCAGGGCTCAGCGGAAGTGCCAGGATCAATGCTTCTTCGGGACTGTGAGGGTTCAGTAGAAGTGCCAGGATCAGCGCCAGGATCCAGCTGGAGCTTGGCGCTGATCCTGGTGCTTCTGCTGAGCCCAGGAGAAGCGCCGATCAGCTGGAATGTTGCAGCATCTCCAGGGTCTTGTGATTTACATTCAGATGCTTGGCAACTGATTCATATTTATGACGGTCACAGTGTCCCAGGGTCATGTGAAGTGACCAAAACCTGCTGCAACCACCCAGCAGACGGGGGGGATAAAAACCAAACACCCCCAACTCCACCCCTGCTGCCAATCCTCAACAGAAATGCTCACAACAATGAAAACCTCAGACAGGAGGAAGAGCGCTGCCGGGTGGGCAGGCAGATATCTTGCTCGGCTGTGGCTTGGGGGGCACTTTTTTCAGTGCCATTGTAACTTCAAACAGTCACTAAGCGAACTGTTGTAAGTCGAGGACTACCTGTACTTTATCACCTTTTTCCTTTTTTGGGGATCATCAAGTTTTTGACACCTTGCTAGGCGACTGGTGGTACTCGGATGTTGCCATATCCTAAAAGTGGTACAATGGGTGAAAAGGTTGAAAAGCCCTGGACTAGGGAATTCTGGGAATTGAATAAATAATTATGGAAAGGTGAAACAAATGACTAAATAAATGAATAAATTAATTTAAAAGTAGGTCTCAGGACTTGCTTTTTTAATACAGTATTCAGCCCAAAAAATGCAGCATCATTTAAAAAATAAAATACTTTAATGTCTTATACCAATCACTTTGACACTTGACATTGCATTGAGTACTCTATAGGTCAAAATAATAAAAGTTGCAAGCTTGCACATGCTTATTTGTGCCTATGTTCCAACTGGACTTAGTGAATTTTATTTGTGGATACTTAGAATGAGCATGTAATGTGCACATGTAGAATTATGGCTGTTTGAGAATAGAGACAAGAATGTTTTGGAAAACATTGCCTTATATTTGGAAAACATCATATATTATTGTATAACTTCATATTTAAGTGTCCCAAAGGACAGAGATTTATTCTGCCTAATTTATATAACTGATGTTAGCACTGATTCAAGAACTTTTCTTTTCTTTTTTACAAAAATACAAATTGCTCTGCTTTTCTTCTTTGATGTGTAAGTTTACATATTGCAGGTCTTTAAAGTCAAAAATCTCCCCATGTAAGTTATTTTTACAGTAAGTATGTAATTGCCGTTACATTCATGCAATTTTCTCAGTTATACTCTTTTTAAAGGGTAGCTTTGAGTGAATTTTTCCTGTTCTTTTTTGAAAATAATTTGTATTGAACTTATCAAAATGTAAAATACAAATGAAAATAATGGGAAAACAGAAAAAGGGGGAAAGGAGGAGAGACAAGTGAAAGAGAAAGGGAAAAAACACTGATTTAATGCTAGTGGTTGTTTCATTTCAAAGTCTTATGCGAGTGGAACCTCTAAATTTACTGACAATGGCAAGAAGTAAGAATTAAATGATTAATCTTAGCTTTATCATTAATTGTAGGTCAATAGTTAGTTATATGTTTAGAGCACAGGTGTCAAACTCACGACGTCATGTAATGTGTCTCAACGTATCACACCTTTTTTCCCATTGCCGGCAATGGGGTGAGCGCGGTTTTGGCGTAACGCATCCACCTCTGATTTAAAATATCACTATTTTTGACATGGTTTTCAAGATATGAATTACAGTAGAATGAGGTTTATTAATGGAAATCTTGCTTCATACAAACCTAGTAGTAATTCCTAATACTTAATTTGTTAGAATGTTATCTCTTCAGAATCCCAGTGAAATTTTGATCTCTACTGGACGTCCCATTTATCCGAATTATTGTATGATTAAAGTTGCCGTCATACCTGAGATTTGAAAGACAGAAGGAGAACCTTTATAGCTGACTAAACGCTTAAAATTCCAACTGCTTCCAGTTATATATTGCTTTGGATAGCGAGTCACTTTGGATAGTGAGATGGATGGCATATCAATTTAATAAATAAATAAATGTATGAATTATAGACTGGGGCGCTTATGATATGTACATATTATATGTGCGTATTATATGTATATGTGAGAATGTATTTATTTATTACCACAAGTCATCGCAACAGAAGATTCTGTTGCTCGATTTAGACTTCAGAAAAATGTAAGCAACATATAAATAGAAAACCAGTTGAATGCAGCTTAGTAATGCTTCAGTGTTAATACCCACAAAACCTCTATATCAGTGGTGGCGAACCTATGGCACGGGTGCCAGAGGTGGCACTCGGAGCCCTCTCTGTGGGCACACGTGCCATTGCCCCAGCCTTGCCTTCCCCTGCGACCCCCTCCTCACCAGCAACCCCCCTGGAGGAGAGTCATCCCCGAGCGTGGCCCACGCGGAGCAGCGCAGCCAAGGACATGGCAGTCAGGCAGTGTAGACAAGACTCTGCCCTCACGCCCCATCGCGCACACTTGATGCTGTGTGGTGCAGGCAGAGGGCATGACCGCCATGGCACTGCTGGGCTGCCTGGGCGATCTGCGGTGGGCCCTGGAGGCGGTGAGTGGCCTTGTGGGCAGGTGGGGTGGGGGCGGGGTGGGGTGGGGGCAGGGCAAGGGATGGAATGGGGGCGGGGCCAGTTTTTGGGCACTCGGTCTCTAAAAGGTTCGCCATCACTGCACTATATGATCAAGCAAATCAGGAAGCTGTTAAAAGTCTTTCACAACAGCTTATATGACACAGTTGCAGTTAACGATACATGGTTTTGTTTATATTTTTTCAATAGCTAAGACCAACAATGCCACCTTCTAAATAACAAGACAAATTAAAAGAAATTTTCTGAACACATTTGAATTTTGCCATTTCTTTTTTTTTATTAAAAGTTTTATAAAAGTTTTACAATATAATTACCCCCTCTCCAAAACCCTCCCTCTCCCACCCCCCCTCCCTCCATCCCCCCACTTCCCAGAGCTAATCACAGGGTTAACAATAAGATAATCATATTCTAACTAACATTAATCAATTATTAGAATAACAAGCCTGTAAAATCCTTTAACTCTCTTTGTAACATAAAATATACTAAGATTAGACACAATAATAATAATATATTAATAATTAAAAATAAAGATAAATAAACTGTATAACTATATAACAACAATAATACTCTAATTAAGTGAGTTTTTGGTTTACCTTGAAAAACCAGGGTATAAAGAAGAGTTATATTAGATAGGTAGAAGAGGTTTGGCTTTATATAGAAAGAACACTTATCAGGAAGTGTATTCGCCTTTAGAACCGGTAAAGACGTAAATTTGAGACTTTAAGTGACCATTCTTCTATAGTGGGCAGACGTTCCGTTTTCCAATATTGAACTACTAGTAGTCTTGCAGCTGTTATAAGATTCGACATCAAATTCATTTCTCTAACATCCAAATCTTCCATAATACCTAACAAAAATATCTGCGGTGTAAACTTTATCTTTTTCTTAAAAACATTTTGAATATTCCACCAAATTTTAATCCAAAACGCTTTTATTTCCCTACATGTCCACCAAATATGAAAATAAGTTGCATCTAAATTTCCACATCTCCAACAGTTAGGTTGTAAATTAGGATACATGCACGAGAATTTTGCCATTTCACAGGAAGTCTAGCAATAATATATTATTGAAAAGAAAAACAACAATTGTTCTCTTTAACTGCAATTTTGGGAGCAAAACTAGTTGAACTGAGATTATTTCTGGGTAATCATCTATAGATAGAGCTGAAAATCTAATTTGCTCGGTGACTACTGATTTCAGTGTTTTATTGTCAATAAATAAGGACTCAGGCTGAATGAGGTTTTTTAGACTGAACTTAAAATGTTGCTATCTTGGTTTCTTATGATATGTGTAGGTATCATAACAATCTTTAGTTTAGACTTTGGCAGCAACTAAAGTCCTCATCAGATAATGAAATGTGTATTGTGATGCCATGATATAAACTTATGTATTTGTATGTTATATCACAATGCATGTACAATACAGGTGAAGTTTGGGGTTATGACACGGTGACACCCATTTCATCATTTGCCTTCCCCCGGGACACAATGATGTCACTGAATCAGTTTTATGCTTGGTAAATGCGTCATCTCACTAAACGTCCTAAGATATTCCTGTGAACATTTTTGACCACTTCCATTTAATGTATTGTCTAATAAAGCCTTAGTAAGCCCACACTTGGAATATTGCATCCAGTTTTGGTCACCATATTATAAAAAAATGTTGAGACTCTGGACAGAGTGCAGAGAAGAGCAACTAAGATGATTAGGGGGCTGGAGGCTTCAACATACTAAGAACAGTTACAGGAATTGGGTATGTCTAGTCCAGGGGTAGGCAATCTTGGCTCTTTTATGACTTATATTGGAACACTGCTATCATGTCTCCCCTAGCCTTTATTTTCATTAGACTAGACCAGGGGTAGGCAACCTTGGCTCTTTTATGACTCGTGGACTTCAACTCCCAGAATTCCTGAGCCAGCATGGCTCAGCTTGGAAACCTCTCTCTTTCCCCTCAGCATGGCTGGCTCAGGAATTCTGGGAGTTGAAATCCACGAGTCATAAAAGAGCCAAGGTTGCCTACCCCTGGTCTAGTCTAATGAAAATAAAGGCTAGGGGAGACATGATAGCAGTGTTCCAATATTTGAGCAGCTCCTACCAGGAGGGGTCAAGCTATTTTCCAAAGAAGCAAAAGGCAAGATTAGAAACAATGGATGGAAACTAACCAAGGAGAGAAGCAACCTAGAACTAAGGAGAAATTTCCTAATGGTGAGAACAATCAACCAATGGAATAGCTTTCCTTCAGAAGTTGTGGGTGCTCCATCACTGGAGGCTTTCAAAAGGAAAGTGGACAACTATTTGTTTGAAATGGTATAGGTGTCCTGCTCAAGCAGGGGGTTGGACTAGAAGACCTCCAAGGTCTCTTCCAACACTATTATTCTATATTCTATGTCTTCCCTTCATTCTCTCTGTCTTCAGTGACTGCCTGGAAACATATAGTGTTGAGTACTAAACTTGTTAACAACCATCAGTGAAACTCAGTGCTAATGAAAACAGCATTTGCATTTTCTTTAGCTGGCAATAGATATAACGTGAATTTGTATTTTGGTCTGAAGCCCATTTTTCATGTCCTTTCATCCCAATGGGCCATAACATGCATGCAGAATTATGACCAATATAATTTTATCAGAGTAGAATTGAGCCTTATTCTCAACTGACTTAATAACCTTGCTTTTTGGAAATAAACAAGGAAAACAAAATTCATTAAATTAATAGAAAGAGAAGCTAGCTTTTTCATACTGAAGCTATGTTCTGGGAAGATTTTTTTTAAATTTATTATAGCATTAGTTTAATTGAGAATATTTCTTGTAAAGTGCTTGTTACATCAAGCTGCTTTGTTTTGTATTTTATCTATTCTGTTCTTGAGCACTTTCAGTTGTTAGTTGCAGAGACATTCATTGCATCAAGATGTGAGCTGTGCCCATGTGATTAAATCATTTTGACTTTTTTACCTACCTTACACCTTAGTTCAGGGGTCTTCAAACTTGGCCCTTTTATGACTTGTGGACTTCTACTCCCAGAATTCCTCAGCCAGGGTGCCTGGCTGAGGAATTCTGGGAGTTGAAGCCCACAAGTCATAAAAGGGACAAGTTTGAAGACCCCTGCCTTAGTTAGTTGCCTTGAATAGTATTCTTCAATCAGTAACGAAGGATATAGATTGATCTGCAAATAAATAATATTCTTTTTCCTATACTGACCAAGATCACACCATAGTTATTTTGCCCATCATACCAACTATTACTTAACTTGCCAAAATAATACCATTCATTCACAAGAGGTAGGTATTCAGGGCTAAGTATGAAAGCATATAAATTAGTCATTAAAAAAGTTAGTTTCAAATTGTCTTTGTAAATCCTATTTAGAAATTCAGCTTTATAATAGCTATGAAGGAATAATGATAGTGAATATGCAATGCTTATGCATAAACATCTTAACTGCTAATAACAAGCAGGTTAGTTTCACTAAGGGCTGATTTATTCCAGATGGCCAAACTCTGTGAAAAGAAAACTAAGGGGATTTCTTACCATTTTTTTTATGGTATCTAAAGCCCCAATGGCAGAAAGTGAACTAAAGAGCCTCTTGATGCGGGTGAAAAAGGAAAGTGCAAAAGTTGGCTTGAAACTCAACATTAAGAAAACCAAGATCATGGCATCCGGCCCTCTCAATTTCTGGCAAATAGATGGGGAAGAGATGGAGGTAGTGACAGATTTTATCTTCCTGGGCTCCAAGATCACCACAGATGGGGACTTCAGCCAAGAAATTAAAAGACGCTTGCTCCTGGGGAGGAAAGCTATGGCAAATCTAGACAGCATACTAAAAAGCAGAGACATCACCCTGCCAACAAAAGTACATATAGTCAAGGCCATGGTTTTCCCAGTTGCAGTGTATGGCTGTGAAAGTTGGACCATAAGAAAGGCTGAGCGCCAAATAATTGAGGCCTTTAAACTATGGTGCTGGAGAAGACTCCTGCGAGTCCCTTGGACTGCAAGGCGTTCAAACTGGTCAGTCTTAGAAGAGATCAACCCGACTGCTCTTTAGAAGGCCAGATCCTGAAGTTGAAACTCAAATACTTTGGCCACCTAATGAGAAGGAAGGACTCACTCGAGAAGAGTCTAATGCTGGGAAAGATGGAGGGCAATAGAAGAAGGGGACGACAGAGAATGAGGTGGCTGGATGGAGTCACTGAAGCAGGAGGCGTGAGCTTAAATGGACTCCAGAAGATGGTGGAGGACAGGAAGGCCTGGAGGAACGTTGTCCATGGGGTCGCGATGGGTCGGACACGACTTCGCAACTAACAACAAAAGCCCAAGCTTTTCTACAGCTACTCAAGCTTTGCCATTGCCCCCCTCCCCTTCCCTTTTGGATGTATTTCTTCCCAGAAGCTGACATCCCATCAAGAGGGAACTACCACCAGCTCTTTCATATCCTTGCTGAATCAGTTCCCTATTGTTCAACCCCAAAATAGGCTATTCACATGTGTGGTTCACGGATGCTGTATCCATCTACCAGGATATACAAAGTTAACCAGGAGATTTGGGACGGGGGGGGGGGGAATACTGCCCCCTGTTTGTGCCTCTTCTACCTGGGCTTTCAGCCAACAAATCCTGCAGTTCGCATTCCATGTGGCTGAAACATACTGAAACATCAATTTCCTTTTCATAAACAGCAAAACTGACCTGAAGAGAGAGGTGCTATATCAAGACTGCAAAGTGCAGAACAGAGAATCATATGCTTGGTGTNTTCTATATGTTAATGGGGTCTACAGTGCATTTTCTTAAAATTAAAACACTATTTTTCAATTTTTATTTTATTTAATGTTTGTATACAATATATATTGCTTTCTGGACTGGGAAGTGTTTAGTTTCTGGTTCGGTAGGTAAATATTTAAAATGGGAGGTATATATCCACCCTGTGAGGGGTGGTGGTGTTGATGGAGCTGCGCACCATGCAATTTATTTGAAAGGAGGCCCAGCGGGATTGGCTGACAAAAAAGCTGCATCAGATATTAGTCAGAATGTAAGAATCTTCTCTGTTTGGGTACACAAAATTACTAAAAGCCTGTGGGGTTAGTTCTATTATTATTACTATTGCCAAAATGAACAAATGCATAAAGTACTGAAGATTTGTTTATTTAAAAAATGTATCTGGTCACCAAACTCAGTCATAGGGATACCGGGTAGTTTACAAAAATAAAATCCCAATACAAAATTCAATAACCCCCAACACCTTAGTGATAACAATCAGACCAATCACTTGATGGGCTTCATATCCCACAGGTGTCCCCATGCCTCTGGCAAAACCATATCTTCAGGGTCTTTCAAACGAGTGTGCAAGTGGGACCAATGTTATCTCCTCAGGGATGATGTTCCACAAGGAGGGAGCCACCACAGAGAAGGTCCTTCCTCTTGGTCCCAATAGATAGATCTCCTTAAGAGAGGGAACCTGTAAGATTTTCTGCCTCCCTGCTCTGGTGGGCAGGTAGATATAACTGCAAAAAGATGGTCCCTCAAATAACCTGGTCCCAGGCCACATACCTCAGAAGCTAATTGGCAGCCAGTGCAGCTCCCACAAGAGAGGTAACACATGTACAAACCTAGGCTTGCATAAAACCGTGCAAATTTTCTCATTTGGAACCAATTGAAGCTTCCAGATACTTTTCAAGGGCATCCCCACGTAGAAATTATTTCAAGTCCAAACTCTTTGGGGCAAAATAACCAGACTCCTTCAAGACATATATGTATACTCATCTATTTTTAAAATGTCATAAGGAATTAAAAAGTTGGCCTGCACTTTCTATAATAGGAAAACTATCTCCGCAAAAGCATAGCTAGAGATGCTGGTCAGTTCAGTTTAAACCAGATGGAGTGTGGGGAATATCTGGCACATTTTGTCATAAGTGATTTTCACCTAGCTGAATAATGAGTTTGGAATAATGAGGCTTTTGCTAGTCAAATCACAAATCACTTTAGCTAGGCATAATCTATTTATTTTTAATGTGTGGACTAAAATATTCAGTATTCAATATTCAGCCTAACTGCAAAAGCTAGAAGAATACAAAGCATGTATCATTTCTCAATATACATTGGAGGGGATAGGAGATAAGGACCTAAATTACACTATTTTAAGGGATTAAATCAGTCTTTCTCAACCTTATTGGTATGGACTAGGGCAGGGCTTTTCAACCAGTGGTACGGGTACCACCTGTGGTACATTGGCACCTGGCAGGTGGTACGCGACCATCCTAGAAAAGTGGTAGGGGGGGGAATGAGCTGAACCGGTGGCAGCACCGCACAAGCCTGAGCGAGAGACGGCTGGAGCTGCAGGGCTGTCAGGGCTCAGCGGAAGCGCCAGGATCAGTGCTTCTTCGGGACTGTGAGGGCTCAGTGGAAGTGCCAGGATCAGCGCCAGGATCCAGCTGGAGCTCGGCGCTGATCCTGGTGCTTCTTCTGAGCCCAGGAGAAGCGCCGATCAGCTGGAATGTTGCAGCATCTCCAGGGTCTTGTGATTTACATTCAGATGCTTGGCAACTGGTTCATATTTATGACGGTCAGTGTCCCAGGGTCATGTGAAGTGACCAAAACCTGCTGCAAACACCCAGCAGACGGGGGGAATAAAAACCAAACACCCCCACTCCACCCCCGCTGCCAATCCTCAACAAATGCTCACAACAATGAAAACCTCGGACAGGAGGAAGAGCGCCGCCGGGTGAGCAGGCAGATATCTTGCTCGGCTGTGGCTTGGGGGGCACTTTTTTCAGTGCCATTGTAACTTCGAACAGTCACTAAGCGAACTGTTGTAAGTCGAGGACTACCTGTACTTTATCACCTTTTTCCTTTTTGGGGGATCATCAAGTTTTTGACACCTTGCTAGGCGACTGGTGGTACTCGGATGTTGCCATATCCTAAAAGTGGTACAATGGGTGAAAAGGTTGAAAAGCCCTGGACTAGGGAATTCTGGGAATTGAATAAATAATTATGGAAAGGTGAAACAAATGACTAAATAAATGAATAAATTAATTTAAAAGTAGGTCTCAGGACTTGCTTTTTTAATACAGTATTCAGCCAAAAAAATGCAGCATCATTTAAAAAATAAAATACTTTAATGTCTTATACCAATCACTTTGACACTTGACATTGCATTGAGTACTCTATAGGTCAAAATAATAAAAGTTGCAAGCTTGCGCATGCTTATTTGTGCCTATGTTCCAACTGGACAGTGAATTTTATTTGTGGATACTTAGAATGAGCATGTAATGTGCACATGTAGAATTATGGCTGTTTGAGAATAGAGACAAGAATGTTTTGAAAAACATTGCCATATATTTGGAAAACATTATATATTATTGTATAACTTCATATTTAAGTGTCCCAAAAGACAGAGATTTATTCTGCCTAATTTATATAACTGATGTTAGCACTGATTCAAGAACTTTTCTTTTCTTTTTTACAAAAATACAAATTGCTCTGCTTTTCTTCTTTGATGTGTAAGTTTACATATTGCAGGTCTTTAAAGTCAAAAATCTCCCCATGTAAGTTATTTTTACAGTAAGTATGTAATTGCCGTTACATTCATGCAATTTTCTCTATTATACTCTTTTTAAAGGGTAGCTTTGAGTGAATTTTTCCTGTTCTTTTTTGAAAATAATTTGTATTGAACTTATCAAAATGTAAAATACAAATGAAAATAATGGGAAAACAGAAAAAGGGGGAAAGGAGGAGAGACAAGTGAAAGAGAAAGGGAAAAAACACTGATTTAATGCTAGTGGTTGTTTAATTTCAAAGTCTCATGCGAGTGGAACCTCTAAATTTACTGACAGTGGCACTCAAGAAGAATTAAATGGTTAATCTTAGCTTTATCATTAATTGTAGGTCAATAGTTAGTTATATGTTTAGAGCACGGGTGTCAAACTCACGATGTCACGTAACGTGTCGTGACGTATCACGCCTTTTTTTCCCATTGCCGGCAATGGGGTGAGCGCAGTTTTGGCGTGACGCATCCACCCCTGATTTAGAGTATCACTATTTCTGACATGGTTTTCAAGATATGAATTACAGTAGAATGAGGTTTATTAATGGAAATCTAGCTTCATACAAACCTAGTAGTAATTCCTAATACTTAATTTGTTAGAATGTTATCTCTTCAGAATCCCAGTGAAATTTTGATCTCTACTGGACGTCCCATTTATCTGAATTATTGTATGATTAAAGTTGCCGTCGTACCTGAGATTTGAAAGACAGAAGGAGAACCTTTATAGCTGACTAAATGCTTAAAATTCCAACTGCTTCCAGTTATATATTGCTTTGGATAGCGAGTCACTTTGGATAGTGAGATGGATGGCATATAAATTTAATAAATAAATAAATGTATGAATTATAGACTGGGGCGCTTATGATATGTACATATTATATGTGCGTATTATATGTATATGTGAGAATGTATTTATTTATTACCACAAGTCATCGCAACAGAAGATTCTGTTGCTCGATTTAGACTTCAGAAAAATGTAAGCAACATATAAATAGAAAACCAGTTGAATGCAGCTTAGTAATGCTTCAGTGTTAATACCCACAAAACCTATATAATCAAGCAAATCAGGAAGCTGTTAAAGTCTTTCACAACAGCTTATACGACACAGTTGCAGTTAACGATACATGGTTTTGTTTATATTTTTTCAATAGCTAAGACCAACAATGCCACCTTCTAAATAACAAGACAAATCAAAGGAAATGTTCTGAACACATTTGAATTTTGCCATTTCACAGGAAGTCTAGCAATAATATATTATTGAAAAGAAAAACAACAATTGTTCTCTTTAACTGCAATTTTGGGAGCAAAACTAGTTGAACTGAGATTATTTCTGGGTAATCATCTATAGGATAGAGCTGAAAATTTAATTTGCTCAGTGACCACTGATTTCAGTGTTTTATTTTCAATAAATAAGGACTCAGGCTGAATGAGGTTTTTTTAGACTGAACTTAAAATGTTGCTATCTTGGTTTCTCATGATATGTGTAGGTATCATAACAATCTTTAGTTTAGACTTTAGCAGCAACTAAAGTCCTCATCAGATAATGAAATGTGTATTGTGATGCCATGATATAAACTTATGTATTTGTATGTTATATCACAATGCATGTACAATACAGGTGAAGTTTGGGGTTATGACACGGTGACACCCATTTCATCATTTGCCTTCCCCCGGGACACAATGATGTCACTGAATCAGTTTTATGCTTGGTAAATGCGTCATCTCACTAAATGTCCTAAGATTTTCCTGTGAACATTTTTGACCACTTCCATTTAATATATTGTCTAATAAAGCCTTAGTAAACCCACACTTAGAATATTGCATCCAGTTTTGGTCACCATATTATAAAAAAATGTTGAGACTCTGGAAAGAGTGCAGAGAAGAGCAGCTAAGATGATTAGGGGGCTGGAGGCTTCAACATACCAAGAACAGTTACAGGAATTGGGTATGTCTAGTCCAGGGGTAGGCAACCTTGGCTCTTTTATGACTCGTGGACTTCAACTCCCAGAATTCTTGAGCCAGCATAGCTGGCTCAGGAATTCTGGGAGTTGAAATCCAAGAGTCATAAAAGAGCCAAGGTTGCCTACCCCTGGTCTAGTCTAATGAAAATAAAGGCTAGGGGAGACATGATAGCAGTGTTTCAATATTTGAGCAGCTCCTACAAGGAGGGGTCAAGCTATTTCCAAAGAAGCAAAAGGCAAGATTAGAAACAATGGATGGAAACTAACCAAGGAGAGAAGCAACCTAGAACTAAGGAGAAATTTCCTAATGGTGAGAACAATCAACCAATGGAATAGCTTTCCTTCAGAAGTTGTGGGTGCTCCATCACTGGAGGCTTTCAAAAGGAAAGTGGACAACCATTTGTTTGAAATGGTATAGGTATCCTGCTCAAGCAGGGGGTTGGACTAGAAGACCTCCAAGGTCTCTTCCAACACTATTATTCTATATTCTATCTCTTCCCTTCACTCTCTCTGTCTTCAGTGACTGCCTGGAAACATATAGTGTTGAGTACTAAACTTGTTAACAACCATCAGTGAAACTCAGTGCTAATGAAAACAGCATTTGCATTTTCTTTAGCTGGCAATAGATATAATGTGAATTTTCATTTTGGTCTGAAGCCCAGTTTTCATGTCCTTTCATCCCAATGGTCCATAACATGCATGCAGAATTATGACCACTGGGCCCAGTGCTCTTCAACATCTTCATCAACGATCTGGACTAGGGGATAGATGGGGAACTCATCAAATTTGCAGACGACACCAAGCTGGCAGGAATAGCCAACACTCCAGAAGACAGGCTTAGGATACAGGAGGACCTGGACAGACTTGAACACTGGGCACTATCTAACAAAATGAAATTCAGTGGTGAAAAAAGTAAGGTTCTACGTTTAGGCAAGAAAAACCAAATGTACAGGTATAGTACAGGGGGTACCTTGCTCAATAATAGTAACTGTGAGAGGGACCTCGGAGTCCTAGTGGACAATCATTTAAATATGAGCCAGCAGTGTGCTGCAGCTGCCAAAAATGCCAACACAGTGCTAGGCTGCATTAACAGAGGGATAGAATCAAGATCACGTGAAGTATTAATACCACTTTACAAGGCCTTGGTAAGGCCACACTTGGAATACTGCATCCAGTTTTGATCACCATGATGTAAAAAAGATGTTGAGACTCTAGAAAGAGTACAGAGGAGAGCAACAAAGATGATTAGGGGACTGGAGGCTAAAACATATAAGGAACGGTTGCTGGAATTGGGTATGTCTAGTTTAATGAAGAGAAGGATGAGGGGGGACATGATAGCAGTGTTCCAATATCTCAGGGGCTGCCATAAAGAAGAGGGAGTCAAGCTATTCTCCAAAGCGCCTGAAGGCAGGACAAGAAGCAACAGGTGGAAACTAATCAAGGAGAGAAGCAACCTAGAACTAAGGAGAAACTTCCTGACAGTTAGAACAATTAACCAGTGGAACAACCTGCCTCCAGAAGCGGTGAATGTGCCAACACTGGAAGTTTTTAAGAAGAAACTGGACAGCCATTTGTCCGAAATGGTATAGGGTTTCCTGCCTGAGCAGGAGGTTGGACTAGATGACCTCTGAGGTCCCTTCCAACTTTATCATTATTATTATTATTAAGCTGCTTTGTTTTGTATTTTATCTATTCTGTTCTTGAGTACTTTCAGTTGTTATTTGCAGAGACATTCATTGCATCAAGATGTGAGCTGTGCCCATGTGATTAAATCATTTTGACTTTTTTACCTACCTTACACCTTAGTTCAGGGGTCTTCAAACTTGTCCCTTTTATGACTTGTGGACTTCAACTCCCAGAATTCCTCAGCCAGGGTGCCTGGCTGAGGAATTCTGGGAGTTGAAGTCCACAAGTCATAAAAGGGCCAAGTTTAAAGACCCCTGCCTTAATTATTCAAGGCAACTAATTCACAAGAGGTAGGTATTCAGGGCTAAGTATGAAAGCATATAAATTAGTCATTAAAAAAAAGTTAGTTTCAAATGGTCTTTGTATATCCTATTTAAAAATTCAGTTTTATAATAGCTATGAAGGAACAATGATAGTGAATATGCAATGCTTATGCATAAACATCTTAACTGCTAATAACAAGCAGGTTAGTTTCACTAAGGGCTGATTTATTCCAGATGGCCAAACTCTCTGAAAAGAAAACTAAGAGGATTTCTTACCATTTTTTATGGTATCTAAAGCCCCAATGGCAGAAAGTGAAGAGGAACTAAAGAGCCTCTTGATGCGGGTGAAAAAGGAGAGTGCAAAAGTTGGCTTAAAACTCAACATTAAGAAAACCAAGATCATGGCATCCGGCCCTCTCAATTCCTGGCAAATAGATGGGGAAGAAATGGAGGTAGTGACAGATTTTATCTTCCTGGGCTCCAAAATCACCGCAGATGGGGACTGCAGCCAAGAAATTAAAAGACGCTTGCTCCTGGGGAGGAAAGCTATGGCAAATCTAGACAGAATACTAAAAAGCAGAGACATCATCTGCCAACAAAAATACGTATAGTCAAGGCCATGGTTTTCCCAGTTGCAATGTATGGCTGTGAAAGTTGGACCATAAGAAAGGCTGAGCACCAAATAATTGAGGCCTTTGAACTATGGTGCTGGAGAAGACTTTGTGAGTCCCTTGGACTGCAAGGCAATCAAACCGGTCAGTCCTAGAGGAGATCAACCCCGACTGCTCTTTAGAAGGCCAGATCCTGAAGTTGAAACTCAAGTATTTTGGCCACCTAATGAGAAGGAAGGACTCCCTGGAGAAGAGCCTAATGCTGGGAAAGATTGAGGGCAATAGAAGAAGGGGACGACAGAGAATGAGGTGGCTGGATGGAGTCACTGAAGCAGTAGGTGTGAGCTTAAATGGACTCCAGAAGATGGTAGAGGACAGGAAGGCCTGGAGGAACATCGTCCATGGGGTCTCGTTGGGTCGGACATGACTTCGCAACTAACAACAAAAGCCCAAGCTTTTCTACAGCTACTCAAGCTTTGCCATTGCCCCCTCCCCTTCCCTTTTGGATGTATTTCTTCCCAGAAGCTGACATCCCATCAAGAGGGAACTACCACCGGCTCTTTCCCGTCCTTGCTGAATCAGTTCCCTATTGTTCAACCCCAAAATAGGCTATTGACATTTGTGGTTCACGGATGCTGTATCCATCTACCAGGATATACAAAGTTAACCAGGAGATTTGGGACGGGGGGGGGGGGGAATACTGCCCCCTGTTTGTGCCTCTTCTACCTGGGCTTTCAGCCAACAAATCCTGCAGTTCGCATTCCATGTGGCTGAAACATACTGAAACATCAATTTCCTTTTCATAAACAGCAAAACTGACCTGAAGAGAGAGGTGCTATATCAAGACTGCAAAGTGCAGAACAGAGAATCATATGCTTGGTGT
>NW_015389168.1:63782-69694 GCF_001527695.2 Protobothrops mucrosquamatus | reverse complement strand
AAGCCACAGGAATGAGCATGTGGATGGATCCTGTATGTTCTCCCTGGAAGCTGTTGGAGGCTACACATGTTTATATAGCTGGCTAGACCTGACATGTCAGATTATCTTGGAAGTATACATTAGCCTAAGTTCTTAGAACCCTACAATAACGCAGGTTCTTTCTGCATCAGACCCAGAAAAACAGGAAGGGGTGATTGAGATTTAAGCTTGCAGACAGAAAAACAGAGGGTACGAAATTCTTTCTTCATGAAACAATTACAGTAATGCCTGTTTTGTTCAACTTGCATTCAGTATTGGTCGAAACAACAAAAAACTAATCTGTTCAATATTTTTTTAGACCATGAGTTTTGTCCCACCTTGGCTGGGTGGCTTTGGGACAGCCCTTCCATCTCAACCCAACCTATGCCAAAGTGTTGTTTTTCTGGGAAAACAGGAACAGGAAGGCATATTAGTTATGCTCATAGCTTTCAGTTATTTATTTAAAAAATAAGCTGGACTACAAATAAATAAAATAATAAAAACGAAGAAAAGCCAAAATTCTTGTTAAGTTAAGAGGCTGCCCCAAAGAAGAGGGAGTCAAGCTTTTCTCCAAAGCACCTGAAGGCAGAACAAGAAGCAATGAATGGAAACTAATCAAGGAGAGAAGCAACGTAGAACTAAGGAGGAATTTCCTGACAGTGAGATCAATTAATCCATGGAATGGATTGCCTCCTGAAGTTCTGAATGCTCCAACACTAGAAGTTTTTAAGAAGAGATTGGACAACCATATGTCTGAAATGGTATAAGGTCTCCTGCTTGAGCAGGAGATTGGATTAGAAGACCTCCAAAGTCCCTTCCAACTTTGTTATTCTGTTACTTCACAAACATATTCATGTAGTTTTCTTAATAACAGAGTTGGCCTGGGGTTGTCATTTCCACCTTCTGGAATCCTTTATCCATCTCTCTCCGTCTACTGAAGAGTTTCTCAATCTTGGCAACTTTAAGACATGTGGACTTTAGTTCCCAGAATTCTGGTTGGGGATTTCTGAAAATTGAAGCCCACATGTTTTAAAGTTGCCAAGAATGAGAAACAGTGTTGTAGTCTTCAGCTGCGGTAATCTCTGGAGATGTCTCATCCAAGCACAAATAGATGTCAAGTACGAATCAAGACCACTGTACTTCCACACCCAGATAAGGTAGAATAGAATAATAGAATGCTAACTTTAATTGTCACTTTGAATGCACACTAGTCGGCATACATTAAAATGAAATTTTGTTGCATACAGCTCTCAAAGGGTCACCACCTCCGATGTACACTACATAAATATGACAAAAATAAATAAATAAATAAATAAATAAATACAGATTATGCATATACCCAGATATATTCTATGACACAGAGAAACAACACAGTCTAGTTCGGCTTATGTATACATGTGCATGGCGAGAAAAACGAATCTTGCGAGTTTACCAGATGGATGGCATAGGGAACAAAGCTATTATAGAATCGGTAGTCCTGCTATAAGTACTTCGAAACCTCCTCCCAGAGAGGAGCAACAGAAACAGACCGTAAAGTGGGTGTGTGGGGTCTCTAACAATGCTTTGAGCTCTAAGCACATTAGCACTTATAAGCAGCATCCTGAATAGCAGGAAGCGAGTTTCCTATGATCTTCTCAGCTGATCTTACCACTCTTTGCATGGACTTTCTACCTGAGGCACGGCTGCCACCAAAGATCAGGCAAGGACTGCTGCCTGCTGAGGAACTCAATATTTGCCCCAACAAATAGTATGTCCCTCATCACTACCATCAGTGCCATCTTCTCTGTGGAGGTCGTCATCACCCACTTTCCCTTCAGGTTTATCTTCTTGAATCTCTTAACCTTTCCCTGCCCTCACATCTATTTCTTTAATCCTACATAGCTATCCCTTGCTTTCAGCATAGCCACATTTTCTACAAACCATTTTTCTTGCAAATTTCAGTGAAATCAAACCTGGGAAGTGCGAGAAAGAATTAAATACAGATTTTTTTAGCCTGTCCTCCCAAATACAGGTAGTCCTTGACTTACAACAGTTCGCTTAGTGATTGTTTGAAGTTGCAATGACTCTGAAAAAAGTGACTTATGACTGTTTTTCACAGTTACCGCCATTGCAGCTAGCCCATGGCGACGTGATCAAAATTCAGACGCTTGTTTCCTTCCAAAAATACTTTAATCAAATTGTCTTTTTTATTCCAAACAATATACACAAAAATAGAGGAAGAATTACATGATGATTCAAATGCATTGACTTGGAAATTTAGTTGGCAAAGGAAGAAAGCTAGAGTAAGACTGAAGAAAATAGAGGTTTTGACCCATTAGATGGGATATTATACTATTAATCGGATGTTTGAACATGGCTGAGAATAGATAACTGTTAAAAATAGAAGTATTATTATAACTAGAAAGATAGGATTTATAACTAGAATATTATATTTTGGTATGAGAAGGGAAATATGAAAATGCTAAGAGGGTTTGAATAAGGGAAGCTTATCCAAATATAACTTATTATGAGAAATTATAAGTGATAGAGACATTTTGAATACGGATGGGCAATTAATTTTTTTTTTAAAAAGCGGGAAAAACAGGATAATAATTGAACAAATGGATATTAAGTGCAAATGCAATTAAGATATATTTTGGTTAGAAAAGATATTTTAAACCGACATTATTGATATTATTAGGAAAATGTAACAAAGATGTTGATATTTAATTGTATTTGTATTAACAACAACAAGAATTGCATTTGCCTAGTGTGGGAAAATGTGTAATATCGGAAAAAGAGAGGAAGCATTGGATGGTGTAATATTGGGCCTAGATCAGGGGTAGGCAACCTTGGCTCTTTTATGACTCGTGGACTTCAACTCCCAGAATTCCTGAGCCAGCCATGCTGAGGGGAAAGGGAGAGGTTTCCAAGCTGAGCTATGCTGGCTCAGGAATTCTGGGAGTTGAAGTCCACGAGTCATAAAAGAGCCAAGGTTGCCTACCCCAGCCTAGATTGAAGAAGTTAATATGTACCACTGAATTACTAATGTACCCAAACAACAAGTTGTTTATTAAGTACTATGATTGTAAAACTAGAAAATTAATAAAATATTTGTTTTTAAAAAAATTCTGACGCTTGTTAACTGACTCATATTTATGACGGTTGCAGTGTCCCCCATGGGTCATGTCATCCCCTTTTGTGATGCAAAGTCAATGGGGAAGCCAGGTTCACTGACTAATTTAATAACTGCAGTGATTCGCTTAATATATATGGCAAGAAAGGTCGTAAAATGGGGCAAAATTCATTTAACAACTGCCTCAGTTAGTAACAGAAATTCTGGGCTCAATATTCTGGTTGTAAGTTGAGAATGACCTGTATCCTTAGTAGGCCATAAGATCACCCAACCCACTAGGACTCACTTCTGAATAAATATGGTCCTTGTTCCTAACTTGAAACCAGTGTGAACAAAAAGTCTCCTCGGTCTGAGTCCTCAAGATGTAAATATGTATGCAGTAAGATTAACAGTGATGACAGAATGAAGTACAGCATACAGAAGTTACTTCCATTATAAACACAGGCTGTAGATAACATAAATATATTTTGACCTCTTATCCTTTTCTGCCTTTCTCTTATACTTGATATATAAATAGTACATCAAAGAGAGGATTTCCCGTCCTTTATCTTTCCTCATCCAATGAAATTAATGAAATTGTCATGTCATCTTTTAGAGTTTGGATAGCAATTATCTTTCCATACATAAACCTGAGTGCTCAAAACATAGCGCCACTTGAGAGAAATGAGAGCAGGAAGCAGTGATGTGTGGCTGTTGTCGTTGTTTTTTGCAACAAAAAGTATTCCAGAATTTAGAAACTATACAGTAGTCAGACTTGGTACATTTTGCTTTTGGATTTTGCAGCACGGAGAAAAAAAATTGATTTAATTATCACCAAGTTCAACAATTATAAATATAAGTCGGTGTTTTCCAAACTGGGTGCTTTCCAAAGGGGTTGGAACTACCCTGGGAGTTACAATCCCCATATTTCTGTAGGAAACCATGTGAGGAACAGTTGCTTTCAAGAGTTTTTAACAGGCATTTCAGCCAAATCAAAATTATGGCTATAAGGCCAGTAGCTGAAGAACAATAACAATGGAGCTGAAGAAAACTAAACAGAGAAATGAATATTAAGCTTCCAGATCAAGGAGAGATTGATCGTGCAAATGGAATTATGCGCTTCTGTGCAAAACTATGCAAACTCAAAGGATTTTTTTTTTAAAAAAAAATGGTCAGAAGGGAATAACAGCAAAGTGAAGTTATGCTTGTAACACCAGAACAAGGCAGTTCTTCGCCATCCCCATTAGCACTGGAGCTGAGAAGCAGGCTGCATGTGGCTGCTGCAGACTTTGGCTACTGTCCTCCAGAACCTTTACAAAGTTTCTGCCAAGAGGAAAATGTTTAAATATATTCATGAGGAACAATCATGTTAAACGAATTTAATTTCTAAATATAAATGAAATCAGATGTAGGTTTTGCCCTGACTTTGCCTACCTCTTTCCCCTAAGGTGCTACTTCTAATGCTGTGTTCCAGGAGAAATGATCTTTCAAGAAGCAGACAAGAATTGGGGTAACTATTAAGCAATAGCAACAGCACTTAGACTTATATACCACTTCACAGTACTTTACAGCCCTTTCTAAGCGGTTTACAGAGTCAGCCTATTGCCCCCAACAATCTGGGATCTCATTTTACCCTCCTCGGAAAGCTGGAAGGCCGAGTTATAGTTATCCCAAAGGTGCTTTTTCACGAGGCAACTGGACTTGCTGCCTTGTGAAAAAGCACCCTTGGGCTTGAGCCAGTCAGAATCGAACTGCTGGCAGTTGGCAAAATTAGCCTGTGATACTCTAAGCACCGCACCACCAGGGCTCTTGTGATGATGGATGTAGGTCTATTATTCTTACAGAATGAGAACATCTGTTTGAACTGATTAACTCTTCCATAGCAGAACCTCTTGAGATATTCACTGCACTATCAAAGTGTTCCCAGTTGTTGGCATTTCTGTAGCCTGAGTATTCGAACAATTTGCACATGTATTTTTTACAATAATACTGTAATGTACCCCAGTCTTTGAGACACAGTTGTACAGTGCTTGTTATTATTGTTAGTTGCAAAGTCATGTCCGACCCATCGTGACCCCATGGACAACATTCCTCCAGGCCTTCCTGTCCTCTACCATCTTCTGGAGTCCATTTAAGCTCACGCCTACTGCTTCAGTGACTCCATCCAGCCCCCTCATTCTCTGTCGTCCCCTTCTTCTATTGCCCTCAATCTTTCCCAGCATTAGGCTCTTCTCCAGTGAGTCCTTCCTTCTCATTAGGTGGCCAAAGTATTTGAGTTTCAACTTCAGGATCTAGCCTTCTAAAGAGCAGTCAGGGTTGATCTCCTCTAGGACTGACCGGTTTGATCACCTTGCAGTCGAGGGGACTCGCAGGAGTCTTCTCCAGCACCAGAGTTCAAAGGCCTCCATTCTTTGGCGCTCAGCCTTTCTTATGGTCCAACTTTCACAGCCGTACATTGCAACTGGGAAAACCATGGCCTTGACTATACGCACTTTTGTTGGCAGGGTGATGTCTCTGCTTTTTAGTATGCTGTCTAGATTTGCCACAGTGCTTAGGATGGTAATAGGTTTTTTTGAAGCAGGAATGTGAGGTTTATAAGGAATTGCCTTCCTTGTCTACAAAGACTCCCCTTGGCACTGATTCAATGCTCCACCTCATTTTTCTTATTCTCTTAAATTCATAAAAAAAATGTAAGTAGAAATCAGGTTTGTTGCAAACCGAACGCCAGCTGCCATCATATTGTGCTTTCAAAATTCATTTTGCCCCCTGTAGCCTTTGAAACCCTCCTGTGAAAATGAAA
>NW_015389168.1:48119-63689 GCF_001527695.2 Protobothrops mucrosquamatus | reverse complement strand
ATTGCCTTCCTTGTCTACAAAGACTCCCCTTGGCACTGATTCAATGCTCCACCTCATTTTTCTTATTCTCTTAAATTCATAAAAAAAATGTAAGTAGAAATCAGGTTTGTTGCAAACCGAACGCCAGCTGCCATCATATTGTGCTTTCAAAATTCATTTTGCCCCCTGTAGCCTTTGAAACCCTCCTGTGAAAATGAAAGGTAGCACCAGCTCCATCCTTTATTTGGAAGAGAATCTAACCTGCCCAGAAAAAAAGGACAAAGTTTAGTTGAGGGGGCAGAGTGGATAAAGCAAAGCTCTTGCACAGGGGTGGGGAATCTTGGGTCTTTTATGACTCGTGGACTTCAACTCCCAGAATTCCTGAGCCAGCCATGCTGAGGGGAAAGGGAGAGGTTTCCAAGCTGAGCCATGCTGGCTCAGGAATTCTGGGAGTTGAAGTCCACGAGTCATGAAAGGGCCAAAGTTGCCTACCCCTGCTCTTGCAGAATGCCTTCTAATCTAGCTAACTGACATCTCATGAAAGATCCTGACAACCATTTCTATTGTAAACAGAGATACTTCCCCACCCTCAGCGTCCCTGTTGGTCTGCAATTTCACGAGAATATTTGTAGCTCAGGGTTAGATACAAGGATCACACAGATTAAAAGAAGAGCAGAATGGAGAGAGATGTGTCTCCAGTCTTCAGAAAATACCATGGTTAGGTTCACACATCACACTAAGCCCTAATATAATGTAGTCCGTTTGGGTTAGAATGATAGATTGTGTGAACCTAGACTTTATGGTTTATAAACTAGAGTATATGGCCTAACGGTTGGGGTAGGCAACCTTGGCTCTTTTATGACTCGTGGACTTCAACTCCCAGAATTCCTGAGCCAGCCATGCTGAGGGGAAACGGAGAGGTTTCCAAGCTGAGCCATGCTGGCTCAGGAATTCTGGGAGCTGAAGTCCACGAGTCATAAAAGAGCCAAGGTTGCCAAGCCCTGGCCTAACTTGATGCACAGATCCAAACGTTTTCTGAATGTTTCTAAAACATGGCTTAGGGTGACATATGGAGCACACTTCAGTTTAAGTCAACTGTTTGTCATACTTTGAATTATTTATTACCTGGGGTGGTATGTGTGTATGTGTGTGTGTGGGGCAAGTGAGTAAATAATTGTAGAAGCCATTTTTATTTAGTTTTAATGGGGGTAGGTGGGTTATAGGTGATTATGCAACACTTGAGGCCTTGTATTTCCTTGCGCTATCATGCTGCTATAATGATTCCTAGCAACTTTATACAAGCTCGATTTTCTCTTGAAAAGGATATAGGTATTTTTTTCAGATATTTGCATTTCATTTTTTTTTTTCACACTTCTCTTGTGTGGTAATATTGCCTCATGGAATTTTTCTAAAGGATTGGTGTCCCTTTATTGCTATACTCTGTTTTCTCACTGCTTCAGCTATCATTTTTCTTTCTAAGGAGAAAAATCAACTGATGGACAGATGTAATGAGGCTTGATGGCTAATAACTCCACCTTCTTTTGAGTAGTACCATAAAATTATATATCAATGGAAAGATAATTTAATCAAGAATGTAATGCAACATAGTTTGTTCAATTATCTGAACTGTGTTCTATGAAAAGTTTTAGCCAAATAACCAGAAAAAGGAAGCACAACTTGCTTAGGTTGATATCAGGCAGCTTTCCTTCATCTGATTGTAGCCAATGAGCATGAGTAGAGAGCCAATCAGGTGTCATCTTGTTTTGGCAATGAGCCAATCAGATCACAGTAGGATTCGGTTATTGATGTCACGTATTGAAGCTGAGAGGAGGACATTTGTCAGTGCGTTATGTGATCGCTATCAAGTTGGTTGGGGTTTTTTGTGTTCTTTCATTTAGTGAGCTTGTAAAACGTAATAAAATTAAAGTCATGGTGCAAAGAGTTGACTGGTTGCCCAGAAAACGATGTAAAATAGTATTATTAAGTGAACAAGGCTACAGTTATAAAGAAATTAGAAGAAAAATGGGTGGAAACTTAACCAAAGGTGGCATTTCTACTGTACACTTTTCCCAAAAGGTTTCCACAATTTTGGCCACTACTGTATGTGTGTGGGTGTGGGTGTGTGGGTATGTGTATACACATATTTCAGCCGGGTTTATTGATTTGTTGCAATAAAGTTTGATTGTTGGGTGCTCCATCATGAAATGAATAATATAGAATTTGAATGCCGACATAAATTAATTGACCATTGTGTGGCTTCCCTCCAGATCTGAAGGCTCTCGGGAACGGCTGACTAATAAGTTTGATCCAGAGATAAGTTCTCATACAAGCCGAACATCGTCTCCGCTGTTTTGGTGACACGGGAACATACAATTATGAATCCAAAAGATCCATTGGAAGAGACAGGAGGAAACTCCGTTCCATTGTGTTTGGCCTGTGGCCAAAGGCACCTTCCAGAAGAGAACCATACATACACCTACACAGAAGATGTAGATGATGACCTGATCTGCCACATTTGCTTGCAGCCTTTGCTTCAACCTCTGGATACACCCTGTGGACACACATACTGTACAGTTTGCCTTACGGATTTCCTTGTGGAAAAAGACTTCTGCCCTATGGACCGCAAAGCTCTAGCTCTACAGAGGTGCAGAAAGCCAAGCATCCTAGTGAATAAGCTGCTGGATAAGCTACTGGTGAACTGTCCTTTCACAGAACACTGTTCAGAAATTCTGCAACGCTGTAATCTTGAGCAGCATTTTCAGAATGGGTGAGTCCTTTTGCTCTTATGTATATATATATTCGTATTATATATGAAAAGAAAACCTCAAATGGATAACATTTTCTATAAGACATTCTCATTCTTCCTTATGATATAAATAAATCTGTCAATCAAGTTAGATATAACAATAACAATAATAGAGTTGGAAGGGACCTTTGAGGTCTTCTAGTCCAGGGCTTTTCAACCAATGGTACGGGTACCACCTGTGGTACATTGGCACCTGGCAGGTGGCACGCGATCATCCTAGAAAAGTGGTAATGGGGGAGAGGAATGAGCTGAACTGGTGGCAGCACCGCACAAGCCTGAACGAGAGATGGCTGGAGCTGCAGGGCTGTCAAGGGTCAGCGGAAGCGCCAGGATCAGCTCCAGGCTCCAGCTGGAGCTCGGCGCTGATCCTGGCCCTTCTGCTGAGCCCAGAAGAAGCACCAATCAGCTGGAAAGCAGCACTGATCCTGGTGCTTCTGCTGAGCCCAGAAGAAGTGCCGATCGGCTGGAATGTTGCAGCATCTCCAGGGTCTTGTGGTTTACATTCAGATGTTTGGCTACTGATTCATATTTATGACGGTCACAGTGTCCCAGGGTCATGTGAAGTGACCAAAACCTGCTGCAACCACCCAGCAGATGGGGGGAATAAAAATCAAACACGTCCCCCACCCTACCTCCGCTGCCAATCCTCAACAGAAATGCTCACAACAATGAAAACCTCGGACAGGAGGAAGAGCGCCGCCGGGCAGGCAGGCAGGTGTCTTGCTCGGCTGTGGCTTGTGGGGCACTTTTTTCAGCGCCATTGTAACTTTGAACAGTCATTAAGCGAACTGTTGTAAGTCGAGGACTACCTGTACTTTATCACTTTTTTCCTTTTTTTTTTTTTTTTGGTCATCAGGTTTTTGATACCTTGCTAGGCGACTGGTGGTACTCGGATGTTGCCATATCCTAAAAGTGGTACAATGGGTGAAAAGGTTGAAAAGCCCTGGCCTAATCCAACCCCCTGCTCAGGCAGGAAACCCTATAACAGGGGTCCTCAATCTTGGCAACTTTAAGACTTGTGGACTTCAACTTTGCTGGCTGAGGAATTCTGGGAGTTGAAGTCCACAAGTCTTAAGGTTGCCAAGGTTGAGGATTCTTGCCCTATAACATTTCCGACAAGTGGCTGTCCAGTCTCTTCTTAAAAACTTCCAGTGTTGGAGCATCCACAACTTCTGAAGGCAGGTTGTTCCACTGATTAATTGTTCTGTCAGGAAATTTCTCAGTAAGAGAAATTCAGTAAGATTTGTCTGGCCTGATCTGATTTTGACAAACCCATGTTGGCTTTTTGGTTATGACTTTGTTTGCCTCTAGGTGTTTGCTGATTCGTTGCTTGATTATATTGCTTTTAGTAGCAATTACTTATTTTTATTATTGAATGTATCCTTCATCTTTCAGCTTACATGAATGCAAGGCAGTTTTATAACAGTATTTATTTATTTATTTATTTATTTATTTATTAATTCAATTTATATCCCGCCCTTCTCCTTACCGGACTCAGGGCGGCTAACAGCCTTATAAAACAATGCAACAATAAATACCTAATTTAAAACCAAATTAAAAAGAAATATTTGTTATGGCCTATACAATTAAAATTTCTCTTTAAAAACCCCACTAAAATTCCCTAGGCCAATCCCGCTTGTTGGAAGAGCCACATTCAGACGCTTCCTGGGTCACATAGGGTTTCATGCAAATATTTCCATGAGGCATAAGAGATGAAGCATGAGGCATCTTAAATGCGTCAGCTTTTGTATTATGCACACAGTGTAATGTTGCATGGGATCCAAGAGAATAGGTGACGTATGCAAAAATTGGGTTATGCCAATGTTTCTGGAATAGAATCATTATGTAAGATGGGAAATGTCAATCGCGACAGTAGAGTCAATTTAGTGAAGTCACCACTGAAATTAACGTCAGAACCATTAAGTTAAAAGCTTGATGCAAGAGAAGAGATTTTGCCATTTTAATAACTACAGGGAGCTTTGGGGGAGGTGTCTCAAAGCACTTCTTCCAGAGGAACTCTCTTGATTTAAGTCAGGGGTGTCAAACTCAATTTCATTGAGGGCCGCATCAGCATTGTGGTTGCCCTCAGGGGTCCGGGTGTGGCCAGGGTGGGTGCGGCCTACTGGGTGGGTGTGGAAGGAGTGGGTATGGCCTACTGGGTGGGTGTGGCCATCTCTACATCGTTCGCGTCAAGGGTGCCTGTGGGGGCCTGGGCAGGAGTGGGATAGATCTGAGGGTCTCTGGCAGAAGGGGGTGGGACCGGGGCAAGTGCCAAGGCATGGTCCACACTGGAGGAGCCTCACTGTTCCTCTCAGGCCATGCAGGGGGGGGCTTATGGAGCTAAGACTGAACGCGTTTCAGCATAGATGGCCACCACAAAATTGTACATTGGCTCCCGGCTGACCTGGGCCAGGGCCAAGGCAGAGGGGGCCGTTCCCTCACTGTTTCCAGGATAGCTTTGCGGGCCACATGAAACCACTTCACGGGCCGCATCCGGCCCCCGGGCCTTATGTTTGACATGTCTGATTTAAGTAATTGGAAGAGTTCATAGCAAGGAAAATGGTCAGGTCCTAAATTGTTTAGAGGGATTTAAAGCGAACACCAGCACCTCAAATGACCAGGGTTTACATTTTACTTCTTTCCCATTCCTGGAAGGAAAAGTCCAGGTTGCAAAATATGACTCCTTTTCGTTCACTGTAAGGTTGGGAAAAGGACACTGTAGTATGGTGGAAAATACCCACAGGAAAATCTATTCTAGATTAAGTTTCTAAACCTGTATATGTTTTCTCAGCTTGCTTAAATCTAAAAACAATATAGATGTAGCAGATCAAGGATCTCCAACCCCCGGTCTGTGGACTGGTACCGGTCCATAGCCCGCTGGCTGCACAAGAGGTAGGCAAGTACGCAAAGCTCCATTTGTGCATGCATGGGATTAGGGCACAGTGGCGCAGTGGTTAGAATGCAGTACTGCAGGCTACTTTTGCTGCCTGCCGGCTGCCTGCAGTTGAGCAGTTCGATTCTCACCGGCTCAAGGTTGACTCAGCCTGCCATCCTTCTGAGGTCGGTAAAATGAGGACCCAGATTGCTGGGAGCGATGTGCTGATATTGTAAACTGTAAAGTGGTATATAAGTCTAAATGCCATTGCTATTAGGTTACAGGGGTGAAACCATCTCTTCCCCACCACTGTGGCCACCGCCCACTGCCTCAGGTCCACAGACCCAGGAAATTGGGGACCCCTGTAATTTATGACTAATATATATATATGTAGTATATGACATGTGGATGACATATCTAATGTATAGGGGGCCTATGAATTAGCAACCCACGTATTTCTTCTTGGATCCCCAAATACTGTTTTTACTGAGGGATGAGATGGTCATCAAATGCAGCGATTCCAAATTATAGTCATGAGCCTGTCAGAAATGATTTTGAAATAGCAGTTTTGATGAATTGGAAGGTCATCTCGTAATACAGTAGTGGCCAAAACTGTGGAAACCTTTTGGGAAAAGTGTATTTTTGAGGTTTGATGGCTAATAACACCACTTTGTTTTTGGAGTAGTACCATAAAATTATATATCAATGGAAAGATAATTTAATCAAGAATGTAATGCAACATAGTTTGTTCAATTATCTGCACTGTATTCTATGAAAGGTTATAGCCAAATATTCAGAAAAAGGAAGCACAACTTGCTTAGGTTGATATCAGGTAGCTTTCCTTCATCTGGTTGTAGCCAATGAGCATGAGTGTTTAGAGAGCCAATCAGATGTCATCTTGTTTTGTCAATGAGCCAATCAGATCACAGTAGGATTCAGTTATTGATGTCCTGTATTGAAGCTGAGAGGAGAACATTTGTCAGTGTGTTATGTGATCGCTATCAAGTTTGTTGGGGTTTTTTGTGTTCTTTCATTTAGTGAGCTTGTAAAATGTAATAAAATTAAAGTAATGGTGCAAAGAGTTGACTGGTTGCCCAGAAAGCAATGTAAAATAGTATTGTTAAGTGAACAAGGCTACAGTTATAAAAAAATTAGAAGAAAAATTGGTCAAAACTTAACCAAAGGTGGCATTTCTACTGTACACTTTTCCCAAAAGGTTTCCACAATTTTGGCCACTACTGTATCACGAAGATGCTCAATTTATCTCACCTGAGTGGAAAACAGCTATTATACACATCCTCGTATGATCCCATCCAGCTGTAGAAAGGAAGCAAAACAATCTGCAGTGATTTTGCCAAGTGCTCCCAAAAGCTATTGAGCACATGGCAAACAAAATAAAATAAACAACCTTTGTGCTGATCACTCCTGAAATAATTTTTCTTTTATTCCTATGGTGCTGTCATCTGGAGCCTATCCAGTTCTTAGACAACCTACTGAGATAATCTTGGAGAGAGGAAAAAAATGCAATAGTTAGCAAAACATGATTTAAACCAAGAAAACAGTAAAAAGAAACAAACTACACTTATGTCATTATGTGCAAATACGATGGTTCAAAGTAGGACTATGGTTTGCTTTCCATTACCTTTTAAAAAGCATTTTTATACAATTCCAATGTAAAATGGAGAATTTAAGGAAAATGGAGAGAAGAATCTAGAGCTGTGATCCTGTATAATAATAATAATAATAATAATAATAATAATAATAATAATAATAATAATAATAATGATGATGATGATGATGATGATGATGATGATGATGATGATGATGATGATGATGTTGGAAGGGACCTTGGAGGTCATTTAGTCCAACCCCATGCTCAGGCAGGAAACCCTATACCATTTCAGACAAATGGCTGTCCAGTCTCTTCTTAAACATTTCCAGTGTTGGAGCATTCACCGCTTCTGGAGGCAGGTTGTTCCACTGATTAATTGTTCTGTCAGGAAATTTCTCCTTAGTTCTTGGTTGCTTCTCTTTGGTTAGTTTCCACCCATTGCTTCTTGTCCTGCCTTCAGGTGCTTTGGAGAATAGCTTGACTCCCTCTTCTTTGTGGCAGCCCCTGAGATACTGGAACACTGCTATCATGTCCCCCCTTGTCCTTCTCTTCATTAGACTAGACATTCCCAATTCCAGCAACCGTTCCTTATATGTTTTAGCCTCCAGTCCCCTGATCATCTTTGTTGCTCTTCTCTATACTCTTTCTAGAGTCTCAACATCTTTTTTACATCATTCGTGACCAAAACTGGATGCAGTATGCCAAGTGTGGGCTTACCAAGGCATTGTAAAGTGGTATTAACACTTCACGTGATCTTGATTCTATCCCTTTGTTAATGCAGCCTACCACTGTGTTGGCCTTTTTGGCAGCTGCAGCACACGGCTGGCTCATATTTAAGTGATTGTCCACTAGGACTCCGAGATCCCTCTCACAGTTACTACTATTGAGCAAGATACCCCCTATACTATACCTGTGCATTTGGTTTTTCTTGACTGCATGGTCAAATGTATGTGCAATGCTGAGTCTACCAGGAGTTGCACTGTCCAATACTTTTGGAGCAAGAAGTATCTTTTATCTCTCTTTTCTAGAAAGGGGTGATACAGTGAGCAAATTCACGGCAGCCACTATGATTTCCTTGTGCCTATATTTGAGCGACTTACAAAATCTGCCACTTCGCTACAGATACAGGTACAAGATATTATCGTTGCCCCCGGGAAGCTGTGGACGGAGTGAGAAGATTAAGTAAATTGCTATGTTGCTGATTATAAGCTTAGCAGCATTTATTCCTATGGCAAAACTGGATGTGTAATTTGTCAAAACAAAATAATAATAATCAGTCTAGATTTCATCACAAAGAGCTTTAATATTTCCCCTCCCTCCATCTGGTTGAAGCCAATCAAACGGGATCCAGACTGAAAAAAAAATAGTCTGTGTTTGTGATACATACACCTCTAACATCATCTGTTCCCAGGCTGCATCACTTCTACTACGTTCAGATTCCTTCTTGCCTCTTCTCTGATGCAGCTCAGCTCATAAGCTGTCTGCCTTTCTGATGTCAATGTATCAGCTGCTTCTAAAGGACCATTCTGAAGAGCTCAGAAGGATGCAAGTCTCACTCCTGTGTGCATCAGCCTGGGCTTTTTGCTCTCTTTTTTCTTCTTCTTTCCAGCTCTAAGCCCTGTTTTGCCTCCAGCTATTTCTGCTCTGTTCTCCCTAAAATCCTGATACCTAACCTCCTTCTTTGGAGAATCAGATCAAATCAACTCGCAGGTCAATGAGCATTCTTCCAGCATAGCTTCATTTTAAGTGATTTGCATTCATTCATTCATAACGCGTTCTCCATTGGGTTGAAAAGGAAGGGAACGGGGGAAGGGAGGACCTGAATTGGCTGACATTAAAAAAGAAGAAGAAGGAGAAGGAGAAGGAGAAGGAGAAGGAGAAGGAGAAGGAGAAGAAGAAGAAGAAGAAGAAGAAGAAGAAGAAGAAGAAGAAGAAGAAGAAGAAGAAGAAGAAGAAGAAGAAGAAGAAGAAGAAGAAGAAGAAGGAGGAGGAGGAGGAGGAGGAGGAGGAGGAGGAGGAAGCTTGAAGTTCTGTATCCCATCACAGAGAAACTGAGGCAGAGAGGAAGGAGGAAAGGGGAGACTTAGGAGCAGTTTGAAAACATACGCTTGAAAAAAATAATAATGAAGGCTCTCCTGTTACTGGTCCTTCCTTGGCTAAGTCCTGCCAACTATACAGACAGTGTGGGAAATTTGCACTTCCTGTATTCAGAGCTGTGAGTACTCACAGTGGTGTTGTGATGGTGTCTCTGTGTTGTGTCTGTGTTCTCTCTTAAAATAACGAGCACTAACTTTTCGTTGCTTCACATTCGTGCCACTGTAATATGTGTATTTGTAAATATATAAATGGACAGGCTTGCTAAATCTATGTGATTTGCCTGAATTGAAATTCGGAATAGAAATGGACTTTTCAGTGCTAAAAACAGATGAGATTAAGCGTGTTGTTTCTGGTTTACTTCTTCCTTTTCCTTTTTTGAGTTTAAATGTGGGGTCGTTTTGTTTTGTTTTTTTTCCCTTTCGGAATCTTTCTAAGCAGACACCATGCACAACCTGCAAATAAATGGTATATTTCTGAAGAGCGTGAAAATATAAATACCCTGTTTCTTTCCACCATCAGAATGCCAATATTTGGCTTTATATGAAATGCAGTTGCAGAACTATCATTTTGTAGGTGTGAAAATATGAAAGCCAACTTCTACCGATTACAATTTTTGCCAGTGTAACCTGTAAACAACATTCAAGGGCTGAGTTTATCTGTGTTGTCATGAGTAGCTTTTGGAATGCAGAATATCCCCCATAAAGTTTTTTTTTTTTTAAATACCCACGCATAATTTGTAAAATATGTTCTGAGGTTTAAAAAATTTAGTGAACCATGCATTTGCAAGGTGATGAATGAAGCAAATGCTTGGGGTAAGGACCCAATTTGTCTTTAAAATAACAGATAATAACAGGGCTGTGAAGACAGTAATTATATAACTGGTATTCTTTGGGTGTAGGAATGGGGATTGCCTAGAAAATTTGCTTGTTGGAATAAGTAAGAATTTAAGAAAACAGGTTTATTTACTAGATTTGTATGCTGCAACTCTGGCTAAAAAGTATATGTTAAGTACGTGTTACAGGTACTTAAAGTACATATTAAAAAATCATGTAAAAGCAGAAATCTTTCCACCTTCAGGATCTACTTCAAATGTTCTCTCTAGGTTAGAGGTCTCCATCTTGATGCATTGCAGAAATATTGGCCTAGAAGTGTCCTGCACAAATACATGAGGGTAGGTTGTTGTGGTGCAACGTATCTGAAGAACATGAGATTAGCAAAGTTTTTTTTTCCAAAAGCATTCCAAATGAACTGATCTAAGGTGCAAGATTTAACTATTATGGTATACAGAGAGAATCCTATGAAGAGCAAGGGTTTATGATCACAAATGATAGAGTGAACACATTCAAAACAGAAAGAACAGAACAGAACAGAACAGAACAGAACAGAACAGAACAGAACAGAATAGAATAGAATAGAATAGAATAGAATAGAATAGAACAAATTGGAATGGAATGGAATTTGAATGGAAGAATAGAATAGAATAGAATAGAATAGAATAGAATAGAATAGAATAGAATAGAATAGAACAAATTGGAATGGAATGGAATGGAATTTGAATGGAAGAATAGAATAGAATAGAATAGAATAGAATAGAATAGAATAGAATAGAATAGAATAGAATAGAATTTGAAGAATAGAATAGAATAGAATAGAATAGAATAGAATAGAATGGAATGGAATGGAATGGAATGGAATGGTAAAATAGAATAGAATAGAATAGGATAGGATGGGATGGGATAGAATAGAATAGAATAGAATAGAATAGAATAGAATAGAATAGAATGGAATGGAATGGAATGGAATGGAATGGAATGGAATGGTAGAATAGAATAGAATAGAATAGAATAGAATAGAATAGAATAGAATAGAATGGAATGGAATGGAATACAATACAATACAATACAATACAATACAATACAATACAATACAATACAATACAATACAATCATTTATTGGCCAAGTGTGATTGGACACACAAGAAATTTGTCTCCGGTGCATAAGCTCACAGTGCACATATAAACAGCAAGTAATAGGTCATAGATCATAAATCATAGGTACAATCATTAATCATAAGCTACAAACAACAATTGATAAATCATAAGATACCATAGGAGAAGGTAGCAGGAAAGATGAGAAGATGAGAAAAGATGAAAAATGAGCAGTTGCAGTTTCAAAATTAAGACAGTAGCAACTGGGACATCCAGTTTCTAGTAAAAGAAACAGGAAATTAGTCAGAGTACGTATGCAGAAAAGTACCCATCATTGCTATTTCCTGAATATTCTGATTAATTTCTCCTGGCTGGTGAGGGCTACTATGTACAGTAGCTATTCAGCTTGAATTGGTTTTGCCCTCTAACCTACAGAAGTCCGATTTGATTGCTATTCTTGTTGACATGCTTTTTATCCAATTGGTTTCCTGCTGGATGTGCTTCTCCTGCTATCAGCAGTGTAGAAATTTGTTTAGTGGTCCAGTCTCTTGGGGGAAGGGAAGGGAGCAGCAGTGACAAAAGCATTGCATGGAGTTGCCTGTGAACTGGGTCAGAGCATCTAAAATGGAGCATGGAATCAGCAGATGTGAGTTGCGGTGATTGTTCCTTTTCAAAACAGAGTCCATGATGGTTAGGATGAGACACTTTCTCTCTTTCTCTTCCCAAAGGCTTGTTCATTCTTGTGATGACAGTAATAAGTTATTGCGCAAGGTGAATGCAACAGAGTAATCCAGAGCATTTTGTTAAGCTGTATTTGATCTCTTCCAAAAGTGAATATGAGGCACTCAAACAGGTGTGTGTGTTTTAATTTGTTGTCTTTGTTAAACAGCACAGCCTGAGACATAAGCATGCCTTGTAAAAATCAGAGATGTGTAGGTCAGGCTAAAATCAGTAAAATTTCTCTGCTATAATAGTGGTGTCTCTCTAAAGCTAAACACAAAAAGTATCCTGGTTTCCTAGCAGACAGTCTTGGAGCTAGCAATGGCAGAAACTGAATTTTGAAGCCTGTAGGATGTCTTAGTAATAATAATAATAATAATAATAATAATAATAATAATAATAATAATAATAATAATAATAATAATAATAATAATAATAATAATAATAATAATAATAAAGTTGGAAGGGACCTTGGAGGTCATCAAGTCCAACCCCTGTTCAGGCAGGAAACCCTACACCATTTCGGACAAATGGCTGTCCAGTCTCTTCTTAAAAACTTCCAGTGTTGGAGCATTCACCGCTTCTGGAGGCAGGTTGTTCCACTGGTTAATTGTTCTAACTGTCAGGAAGTTTCTCCTCAGTTCTAGATTGCTTCTCTCCTTGATTAGTTTCCATCCATTGCTTCTTGTCCTGCCTTCAGGTGCTTTGGAGAATAGCTTGACTCCCTCTTCTTTGTGGCAGCCCCTGAGATACTGGAAGACTGCTATCATGTCCCCCCTCGTCCTTCTCTTCATTAAACAAGACATACCCAATTCCAGCAACCGTTCCTTATATGTTTTAGCCTCCAGTCCCCTAATCATCTTTGTTGCTCTTCTCTGCACTCTTTCTAGAGTCTCAACATCTTTTTTACATCGTGGTGACCAAAACTGGATGCAGTATTCCAAGTGTGGCCTTACCAAGGCATTGTAAAGTGGTATTAACACTTCACGTGATCTTGATTCTATCTCTCTTTTAATGCAGCCCAGCACTGTGTTGGCTTTTTTGGCAGGAGATTTTTCTCTCTTCGTCACGAATCTAAGAAAATAGCAAGGATGATCATTTGTAGAAATTTTAAATGTTGCCCCCAAACTGCTCTGCAGTTGGTACAATTGCAACATTTGCTATTTTGCAGATATAGGATCAAAAGCTGGGTGAGGTTAATACAGTTTTAATGAAGACTTAATGGATTAATGGCCAGCTCTGGGAAACCCTATATTGTTCTGGTCTAAAAAGATTTGCCCTTGAGGAATTTTGATCAGCAGCTGTGCAGGACCTAGGAGAACTCCCAGAACACGCGATTATCCTTTGCCAGAATTATATGACTTCTGCCCTCAAGGCCTAATTATTGTCAAAGCGTCCCCCTTCCGTTTTAAAATTCTTTTAAAAATTATGTAAATACTGTTTATTTATTTTTTTAAGCGTGTTAAAGTTTGTTTTTAAAAAATCTATTTTTGCCCATTGTTAGTGGCGCCGGAGGTGAATTTTAAAATATTTGCATTTATGACTACAAGACATTTTTATCTTAACGTCTTGAAAGGTGAAGCTATACATGCATCTTTCTACAGAATTTATATTTTGAGACAGTGCCATAGTCTGACTTGCGCATGTAAACATGCACTTGAAAATGGGAAGAAGCGCTGGGCTCATTTCTCCAGTAGTCCTAGTAAAGGTGAAAAGGTAAAAGATTCCCTGCAGATTTTATTCTGCTAGTCCAGGGGTAGGCAACCTTGGCTCTTTTATGACTGGTGGACTTCAGCTCCCAGAATTCCTGAGCCAGCCATGCTGAGGGGAAAGGGAGAGTTTCCAAGCTGAGCCATGCTGGCTCAGGAATTCTGGGAGTTGAAGTCCACCAGTCATAAAAGAGCCAAGGTTGCCTATCCCTGCCCTATGGTATCGTCTTGGGGGGAAGAAGCTGAAATACTTTGGGATGTGAGGGGTCTGCAGATATTTTCACAGCTAGTGTCCTAAACATGACACTAGCAACGGAACCCACTTTATCACCCTATAAATGTCAAGGGGATGATTTTATGCCTGCTGCCCATTCCTGATTAAGTCAACTGTAAGCAATGTGCAATTATAATATGATTGCATTTTGAAGTCACCTTTCATTCAAGGCTTTGCAATTAGGTTGCGAGTTAGGAACAGATTTATCGTGTCTCTTGTAGAAATCAAATCGTATTTCCTTAAATTATTTGAGGTTTTCCCCCCCTCCTCTTTTATAATATTCTCTGACTTAGGTTCTAAGGATGAATGTCATAACTAATACCATTTACATGACTTTTGTTGTGTGTGTGGTTTTTTTTTAAAAAGATAAAATAGAAACCCTCCGTTGTTAGAACAGGGAATTTTTTGTGCATTATTTGCTTATGACAGTGCTTTGAAGCACTACCACATCATAAAGCCAATTAGGGTCAGACTTTAGTAGCAAACCATCAGAACTAGCAATGAAAAGTTAAAGTATACCAGGTTGAAAAGAAATATGATAACTATGGCTAGTTATCGCAACGTTTTTTTGCGTTTACAGTATAAGCAATGCCTTAGTTGTGATTGTATTTTCTGACACCTGCGTGAAGAAAATTGCCTTTCTTATTTTTGTCTGGATAGTTTGCCCAGGTAAAACTTCTCAGTGAATGATGGAAAGCATGTTAGAATAAGGAAATCTATGTTAAATCTTTCCTTAACTCTAATTCTTTTAACCCAATTTGTTTTGGGGGGCTATGAAGCTACTCTTGTCTATACTACTCAAGACTAGCGATAAAAAAAATGGTTCTGTTCTATTTGTATTTTGATAGAAAATGGTCACATTCCTAGTTGGTAAATCAATCTGTATATTAGACAATAATAATCCTTCAGTACTGATACTTTCCAGAATATTGCAATGCAAATATATTAGAAATACCCTGGACCAAAAGGAGAGAAGAGAAGAGAAAAAAACTCCAAAGAAATATATCTACAAATAGATTTTATGCAGATAGATTTATATTTATGCATAGACTGGTAGAAATAAATATTACTAGGGTGCTGAAAATAAAGTTTAAAGGATGCAGGATGTACACTTCACAAATGAAACTTTTGCATTAATTAGAGCAAAAAAAGATAAGATAAGATAAGACAAGACAAGACAAGACAAGACAAGATGATAAGATAAACTTTATTGTCATTTTTTTACTGTGGGCACAATGGCACATATCAAAAATTAAATTTAGTTGCCTGCTCTCAAAGTGATAAGATATGTAATATGCATTTCATGCTTAGAAAGACCAAAATTAGCTCTTCTATCTTTGGCTAGAAATCCCTCCAGAGAAAATGCAACATAAATTATTATTATTATTATTATTATTATTCCAATTTGTATCCCGCCCTTCTCCCGAAGGACTCAGGGCGGCTCACAACATTATTAAAACAAAGAGAGACCCACACACCCCACCGAATAAAACCAAATTAAAACCAAAATTTTAGTGTTGTGTGATTAAAATTTCTAAAAAACCCAATTTAAAAATCCTCCCTAGGCCAG
>NW_015389168.1:7451-46143 GCF_001527695.2 Protobothrops mucrosquamatus | reverse complement strand
CCACTTGCACCCCTTGCCCCCACTTCACAAAGAGCGACTCCACGCCGTCTATCTGAGGCACAGTGGTCTCCCTTGGACAAAGGCTCTCCCTTATAATGACCGCTACCCCTCCGCCCCTACCCCGGGTCCTTGGCCGATGGAATGCCTGAAAACCTGGCGGGCAGATGTCCACCAGTGGTATTCCACCCTCTACGCCCAAATGGTTTGCAGTAAACTATGCCAGAACAGAAAGGAATGACTGAAATTCTAACAAAGAATTACTTTTGATAAAATTATTTTGTGGTACATAACCCTAAGATTCCATTCATTAAAAGCATGAGGAAATCTAGACGAAAGAAAGAGAAAAATATGAATGGTTGATCTAGATAAATATGCATCTTTCCTATACTGTGTCGACTTAGTCTCAAAGCAAAAGGCTCAGACAGGGGGGGGGGGATCCAGAATTGCCAATAGCATTTTATTTTGACAAGTACCCTTTTACTAGGCTAGTTCAATCTGTAGCTGCTGATAGACCCGAGTCAAGATGGCTGGCTGGGTTGCTAATGAATAATGTGGCTCTATTTTTATATCTGTCTGCCACATTAGATTCTCTTTCACACATACAGATTTTCACAGCCTGACAAGATTCTGGCAAGAAGTTAAAAACAGCAGCGTAACGATAGAGTCCTTGGTGCTCTCTGAGCTTGGGTGTTTGTAAAGGTTTCATTACCCAGCTAAGTAACATCATCAGTGCTAATAAATGTGGAGATCTGCTCCCTCTTTCTGTACAGTGATTTCCTCTGCCAGTGTGGGTGGAGATTCCTTCATTAGGGTATTGCTTTCTGCTTGATTGTTTGTCTGGGGTTATCCCTGCTTATCTGGGTGTTGGCTGCTGGAGGAGACGTTCTGGGGTTTTTTGTTGTTGTTGTTGTTTGTTTCCTTCTTAGCTTTTTGTTGTCTCTTTTGAATGGTGGGTAAATATGATTTATGTCTATGTGTTTACTGATAACTGATTTGTCCGAATGCCAAGCCAGGTCATAAACTCAGAAATCTGTTTCATCTATACTGCAATAGCCAGACAGTGGCAATGTCCAGAAGTTCAGCAAGTAATCCAATATCAGAACGACAAGGGGAGATGCAGATTGTGGTCAAGTCAATCTAGATTTAGAAGAGACTGGTAGCACAGAGGCCCCCAGTCTTTTGAGCACCAAGGACCGGTTCCATGGAAAGAGGTTTTTCCATGGACTGGAGGGGGCATGGCTTCATGTACTGCTTGCATCCCGCGGATGGGACTTCGCTTGTTTGCATGGACTGGTTGCTGGCATGCCGCGGCCCGGTGCCAGTCCATGGCCGGCGATTGGTTGTTGTTTCTTGTGCTGCCAAGTCCTCAACTCCTAAGTACCTGATAAACTGGTGGTAAATCAGCACTTCTGTTAACTGACAAGGGGCACGTTTCCCAGGCTTCAATCATTTCCCTGGCTGTTTTTGTACCTGTTCAGCCAACAATCTTAGTAGCTGTGAAATTGAATGAGTTCAGATCTCCGCATCTGACCGCTCACTTGTGTTCTTGCAATCTGGTGGTTTGCTTCCTCCCTGTGGTAGCATACCAGGCAAGTATGAATTGACCCCTGTGGTAGCATACCAGGCAAGTATGAATTGAAGCAGGGGGCTGAAGATTAAATACAGGCAGTCCTCAACTTACAACAGTTCATTTATTGACCATACAAAGTTACAAATGTGACTTATGACCATTTTTCACACTTACAACCGTTGCCGCAATACTATATTTTGGAGAAAAGGAGTGATGTGGCCAACCAGATGTTGTGATAGGTAGGCAGTCTTTATTTCAGTCACTGATCAATTTGGATGTTGCTGAACATCTAGTATCTTTCCTATTGGCTTTGCTGGTTGGGACTGCTGATGTTCAACAACTGAAAGGCCATAGGTCTCCCATTTCTTGTGTATAAATCCAGTGAAATTAGAAACTCACAATCAACTGCCCATAGTTCAGAAGATCAAAGCTTGGCTGATTTCCTGACAATATCTCTTTGCAAGATACTGTCAGGAAATCTAGGTCGGTCACCAGGACCAGAGGTTTACTCTTCTTTGGACACGGGCTGGAGCTCATCTTCAGGGAACTTCTCTCTACTGGAATATGCGCTTTGGGCTATTCTGTGAGTAGTATTTGGAGGTGGGAGATACTTCTAATGTAATCTACTGGATCCTCTGAATGGATTGTTCCTGTGACTATGTAGGACAGACAGGGAAGAAGCAAACCACCAGATTGCAAGAACACAAGTGAGCAGTCAGATGAGGAGATCTGAACTCATTCAATTTCACAGCTACTAAGATTGTTGGCTGAACAGGTACAAAAACAGCCAGGGAAATGATTGAAGCCTGGGAAACGTGCCCCTTGACAGTCTACAGGAGTGCTGAATTACCACAAGTTTATCAGGTACTTAGGAGTTGAGGACTTGGCAGCACAAGAAACAACAACCAATCGCCGGCCATCAACCAATTGCTGGCCAATAGGAAGGCACCACATAAATACAACTCATAGAATAGCTCAAAGCACATATTCCAGTAGAGAGAAGTTCCTTGAAGATGGACTCCAGTACGAATCCGAAAGCTAGGAAGAGTAAACCTGTGGTCCTGGTGACCGACCCAGATTGGTTCTTACAACATTATCCTGGAACACATTTATTTGCTTTTATTTGTGAGTATCTCTTTGACTTGGAGGGACAACCCACTGGGTCTTCCCAACTCTCTATATTTAATTCTGCTTCTTTGTAGTTGAGTTTTTAGTTTCCGAGGAAGAAATAGCAGCAGAAGGAGACCAACCGTTGCCCTCTCTGAGTACTGAATGCTTTTTTAAGATACTCCACGAATGTCTAGAGCTGTGAGGCAAATAATACTTTTTTGCAGATTTATTACTCAATACCGGAAGGTCCAGAAAGAAAGGACCTCTATGCACTTTGGATCTTCACACACATTCCCCAGAACATCCTAATATGTTATTTAAGTCTCTTGTGTACAGGGAAAAAAAATCTTCCTGTCAAGGTTACTAATGTTTTTTTTTAAAGATTGTACATATTGAATATGTTTACATTTTTGCTGGAAGGGAAAATAGCTTAATATTTGAATGACACAATTTGAGTGTCCAATTTAGGTGGAAAAAATGTAAAAAAAAATATGTTTTGCATTTTTCAAAGATTTTTTTTTTCATTTCAAACAACCAGATTCTTTTGGACTATCCCTCATGCCAAGATACATGATTCTGGCTTGCCAGGAAATATCCTAATATTTCTGATACTCTCCAGAGTCAATGAAGTTTTACCAGATGTCTTTAAGGCTGCTATGTACCCAGAAAAGAAGCAACAGGATTTGTTATTCCATCCCAATTCAGTTTGTTTCTGATGGGTATGTGTAAACACTACTCATGTAATATCAAAAACAACCAAAATCAGGAGGCAATTATTTTGGGTGGGGAAAGAAAAGAATCATCTGCAAACTACCCAGATTCAAGAGCGAAATGTTCATTCGGCCTTGAAATGGACCAATAATGATTAAATATTTCCAAGTCAAATTTATTTCATTTTATTTTCATAACCTGTAAGACCCCTTCCTTACGTGAAATCAGAACGATCACAGAGGAATTTAAGCAGAAGGGACACATGCTTTCACATACGTGCCAGTTTGTGGGGAGATCATACTTTGCACAAGATTTAAGAGATGTTAGCATGATCGAGCAATGTTGAGTTCATTTAGCTCCTTCTACAACAGGGGTGTCAAACTGCCAGCCCACGGGCCGGATGCGTCACATGGAAGCTGTGCCCACCCCAGCTCCAGCAAGGGGAAAAAAGTCATGATACATCGTGACACGTCATGTGACACGGTGAGTTTGACACCTCTGTTCTAGAATCTTCTAGGCTCATACTAGCCTTTGCAAGGAAAATATTTCTATTGGTCATGTTTTTTTTTCTTGAAATGAATCTTACAGGAATGTTTTCTTACGTTATCCTGACAAGTGATTCAGAACACGAGAAAAAGCAAGTCCTTTGATAAGTTGTTTGTGTGATTTAAGGTTAAACAGGAAACATTACAGTTGGGGCATCATTCCGGTGATTGTTTGTGAATAGGGGCCTCCACATGGGGAATAAAACAAGATGGCAGCTGCAACATGAGCAAAGCCCCCACCCTCCTTTCTATTGTGCATACAATGCTTGTTTAAAAAGGAGTGGGTTTTGCCACAACTGTTAAGTGAATCATTGCACAATACCCATGGTCACGTGATATATATATATTTGGATACTTGATAACTGACTCACATTTATGACGGTTGCAGTGTCCCGGGGTCATGTGATTCCCCTTTTGCGATCTTCTGACAAGCAAAGTCAATGGAGAAACCAGATTCACTTAACAATCATGTTACTAATTTAACAACTGCAGTGATTCAGTTATCAAACGTGACAAGAAAAGTCGTAAAATGGGGCAAAGTTCACTTAACAAATTTCTCGCTTAGTAACATAAATTTGGGACTCAGTTACAGTCATAAGTTGAGCACTGCCTGTATGTCAGTGTTGTTTGCTTCATGCTCTCTTTCTTCTATTTAGTTCCATTTCACGAGTTTGCCATTTCTGAAGCTGGGTGGGAAATTCACATAACCTTCACATTCAAGTCTCCTAAAATATACATAAGCAATTTGGCTTAATGTACACTTTTTTTTTTTTTAAAGAAGAAGGTATTTTTCTCCAGTAAAATGCATTGCTGTTCCAAAATATTTTACTGCTGTTAATTGAGTCTTTAGGCAAACTAAGTCATATAACCCAGAATCCTGTGCTATACAACAAGAATAGTTGGGTTACGGTTACCAGATAGATGAGATACAACTTAATTTTAGCCCAAATGTGTTTTGACTGCCTTATCTTCTGCTGCTTATAGCTGGGCCCTGTCTGAATTACAGAGGCTTTGGTGGCTGAATGTGCAGGGTCTGCATAATTACAAATTTAATTTCTAAAAACTTTGTAAAATCACTTACTGTATTCCCTTTAGGCATATAAAGCACAGCTGTTCTCAACAGCTGTGGGGTTGAAGAGATAAAGCTACATGTTCTGGCCATGTCACGTACATGTAACTCTCTTGCCTTGAACTCCAGCCTTCACACTGGAGGGTTCTCCAGTACCAGCTGTTTCCATGTGTTAGAAGCCATGAATCTACAAAATATATACTGCGTGGCTGAGAAGGTCCCTTTTTCCCCCTCATCTTGTAGCAGAGTGTATATATTTTGGAGGATTGTTTCACTTTTAAATTTTGAAATGTTGCTTAGCTTTAACCCTTACACCATCCCCAGTGAGTCTTTTATCCCTCGCTTTTTTTCCCTCCCCAAAGAGATTAAATTATAGTACATTCTTGCTTTTTCCCCTTCAAGAATGTGATAACTTCAATTAACAGGTTGCATAGGTTTAGTGGCTACATTGCAGGCTGTGTCTATGTGCACGGACTTTGTTTCTAGCAGATTCAAGCACCTGCCATTTTGGAAGGCCGTTCAAAATCTGAATGCACCAGTTTCTGAATTTGAAATAAGAAGCTGAACTGAAAAACGGATTTGATGAAAGTGCATCCTTAAAATGGCCTTGATTATACCTCTGACTCATTTTCAGCCATAAGTAAGCGTCATTTCCAATCCTTTTATTGTTAGGGCCTGAATAAAACAGCGTGTTTTTGTTCTAAAAGAATGCAACTGCAGAGTTTTGAGCCACTGTTATTTTTCAAGCACTGTCAGGTGACAGTGACCATTTAAATATGAGCCAGCCGTGGGCTGCAGCTGCCAAAAAAGCCAACACAGTGCTGGGCTGCATTAACAGAGGGATAGAATCAAGATCACGTGAAGTGTTAACACCACTTTACAAGGCCTTGGTAAGGCCACACTTGGAATACTGCATCCAGTTTTGGTCACCACGATGTAAAAAAGATGTTGAGACTCTAGAACAGACATGTCAAACACAAGGCCCGGGGACCGGATGCGGCCCGTGAAGTGGTTTCATGTGGCCTGCGAAGCCATCCTGGAAACAATGAGGGAACGGCCCCTGCTGCCTTGGCCCTGGCCCAGGTCAGCCAGGAGCCAATGTACAATTTTGTGGTGGCCATCTATGCTGAAATGCATTCAGTATTTGCTCCACAAGACCGTCTGGAAACAGCGAGGAAACAGCCCCTGCCACGTCGGCCCTGCCCCCTGGGTGCATTCTGGGGAGGTGTCACCCTTTGTGAGGAATGAAGAAATGCACCATCGCCTGGAAGTGGCCAGCAAATGGCCCTCACCTACTTCACATATCCGGCTTGATGGGAGAGGTTTCGGCAGGCAGAGGGGCGTTCTCACACGCCCACCCAATAGGCCACACCCACTCCATCCATGCCCACCCAGTAGGCCGCAACCACCCTGGCCACACCCACCCGCCCCCCCCCCCAAGGCCAACCGCAATGCTGATGCGGCCCTCAATGAAATTGAGTTTGACATCCCTGCTCTAGAAAGAGTACAGAGAAGAGCAACAAAGAGGCTTAGGGGACTGGAGGCTAACACATATAAGGAACGATTTCTGGAATTGGATATGTCTAGTTTAATGAAGAGAAGGACGAGGGGGGACAGGATAGCAATGTTCCAATATCTCAGGGGCTGCCCCAAAGAAGAGGGAGTCAAGCTATTCTCCAAAGCACCTGAAGCAGTGGTGGGATTCAGCCAGTTCTCACCACTTCGGCAGAACCGGTAGCTAATTTTTTGTTGCCCAGGCCCAGAACGGACTTCCGGAAGTGGCATCCACACAGAGAACTGGTTGTTCACATATTTGAATCCCACCACTGCCTCCAACTAACATCTCCAGTTTCTCGTTCTGCAAACAACAACTGAAAGGGGGTTTATTTCCCTTTGCCTGATGCACATATGCAGTGATGTTCACATCACACATATGAGTGATGTTCACTCTGATTCTGCATGCCGGTCACCTCCCATACCATTTGCCACAGGAATTCACTGCTAAATAGAAAGAAATGATCTGACCCCTGAAAAAATACTTACAGAAGCAGGTCTGTGTTAAGTTAGGCATTGTTTAAGAGTTGCAAACTATAATTCGGACCAGACCCTTCAGGAATGCATTCTCGCTTTCCCCAAGACAATACTACGCTGGCTCCTTTATGGTTATCAAGTTTCTTCATTACAATTCATCTGCAACATCCTCTTTGAAATATCCGAAGAGGTCTCTTGCTGATATTTTTGGTTTCAATAAATGCCAGCTATGGGAGCGTCATTCCCCTCCAGCAGCTCCTATCTCTTCAAATGTTTCAGCTGCTCCGTAAATATCTGTTGACAAGCAATTAACAATCTTTTCTCTAGGGTGGCTCTTTGCATCCCACCATGTCACTGAACCCCAGAGGCATTTTGCAGACAGACAACCGTGAGGATGATCTGTTCGATGGAAATAGACTGCTCGGTTTGTCTCTTGATGTGGAAGGCCAGGAAAGCCAAAATAGCATACACATCGAATTTTACCGCTTCAGAATAGTTTATAAACATCGGTTATGCTTCATAGGTCCTTGTTTACCTCACAACTGTGGGTACGACATTTGTTTATTTATTTTGTTGAAGAAGAAGAAAAGATGAAACCAAAAAAGGAACTCTTTTGTGTTGTTGTTGTTATTTTTACTTGTTGACTTTGAACAATGTCTGGCAGTTTCAAAATGTTGCTTGCAAAATAATAGTTAAATTAGAGGGATATCTAGGGGCTCAAAATGGTTGAACCATCTTGTCCACATCCCAGATAATTCTGGGATTGTATTACTTTGAGTTTCTGGGCGTCATTAAGTCACACAAAGGACAGAAGAAATGCAAGGACAATTATGTGCTTGCTTGACCTGTGTCCAGCAATAATTTACTTTTTTTTTTCAAGGATATTTCTGTATTTTCTTTGATTCTATCTAGCCACCTTATCTGTTATATTTCCTCTCTTTTTTTTTTACTTTTGCTTTCTCTGCTTCCCTCACTCTTGCCAAGAATACTCATTTTTTCTAGTCCATCATCTGCTTATATCACAAGCCGAAAGGATGTTAATACCTCCTGCTTGCTAATCATCACCCCAAGGGAGCAATCAGACTTTTATTTATTTCAGGCTTGATGGATTGGTGGTTCTTTCAGCCCACTATATTTTCAGTAACTGTTTTCAAATCCATAAATAATTTGAAAGCATCACTCCTCAAAAGTCCAGTTTTCACTACCGTACATTACCTCTGGAAAGACCTTTTAACTTTCTGATTTTTATTGTAAAAGAATGTCTGTGGAGAGTCTCAGTCATCCAGGTCATGGTTGGTCCCAAAGGTGCTTTTTTCACGAGGCAACTAGACTTTCTTGTTTTTCTTTGAAGACGTTTCGCTTCTCATCCAGCTCTGACTGGCTGGTGGGGAATGGAAGGATTTATACTCCTTTGCGACAGCTGGTCATTTGCACTCTTTTAGAGAGTCGTTGAGGCCACTTGGAGGTTTTTATCTGTGTCCTCAGGGTCACCTGAGTGATGCAAAAGAAGGCTCCACACCCATTTGCACCACTCAGGTGACCCTGAGGACACAGGTAAACCTCCAAGTGGCCTCAACGACTCTCTAAAACCGACATCTCAAACACAAGGCCTGGGGGCCGGATGCGGCCCGCGAAGTGGTTTCATGTGGCCCGCGAAGCCATCCTGGAAACAGTGAGGGAACAGTCCCCGCTGCCTTGGCCCTGGCCCAGGTTGGCCGGGAGCCAATGTACAATTTTGTGGTGACCATCTATGCTGAAACGCATTCAGTCTTAGCTCCACAAGGCCGTCTGGAAACAGTGAGGAACCAGGAGAACCTTGAGCAGCAGCCTTGAGGAAGTGGGGCTGGGCTTGGTGCCACGGGTGCTCAATGGCCAGGCTGGGCATTTGACCTCTGCTGCCCAGGGCTCTGGGCAGCCCGCACCACCATCAAGCCCCCCCCCACATGGCCTGAGAGGAACAGTGAGGCTCCTCCAGTGGACCATGCCTTGGCACTTGCCCCCATCCCACCCCCTTCTGCCAGAGACCCTCAGATCTGTCCCATTCCTGCCCAGGCCCCCACAGGCCCCCTTGACGCGAACGATGTAGAGCTGGCCACGCCCACCCAATACACCACACCCACTCTGTCCACGCCCACCCAGTAGGCTGCACCCACCCTGGCCACACCCACCCGGCCCCCTGAGGGCAACCGCAATGCTGATGCGGCCCTCAATGAAATTGAGTTTGACACCCCTGCTCTAAAAGAACGCAAATGACCAGCTGTCTGCAAGGAGTATAAATCCTTCCATTCCCCACCATCCAGTCAGAGCTGAAGAAGCTTCTTTGATGAGAAGCGAAACAGCTTCAAAGAAAAACAAGAAAGTCCAGTTGTCTCTTGAAAAAAGCATCTTTGGGACGATTGTAAAAGAATTGTTGTTCTTTGTGATCTTGTCTCACTAGGATTCATCTCTTCCGTTGGTCCATCTTTATTTGTTCTTTTTCTATTTTTCGGTCTGCAGAGTCTTGTCCCAAGTCTTTTATTTTCTTTTAATTTCATTTACCCCTATTAGCTTTCTTCCAGAATTGTTCCTAAAAGCGATATCTTATAGCAGTTTTAAACATTCCTGTGATTTCTACTTTTCTTAAAAGGATCTCTCATTCTCTTTATTTCTTTCTCTTTTTCTTCTTCTACTGATTGACAGTCCCGATTGAAACATCTTTGTCCCATGGTTGCGTCTCCTTCTTGTTGTTTAAGGATTTTGTTCTCTGCCTTTTTGTTGGCTCACATAAGAACAGAGACATGTTTTTTCCCCCTAAAAGAATATCTAAGTTTCTCAAAAGAAGCTTGCTTAATTGAGACATTACAAGGAATAGTCTTTTGTAGTGTAATCTTTGTGTACTATGTAAACACTGATCATTTTGTAAGGATTAACCATCTGTATTGATGTAAATTTACAGCATTATTTACAAAACACAAGCTGGATTTATTTTGAACATTCTTCAATGCACCCACTGCTTGATGTACGTGGTGTGCAAAGAAAGAATCAAAATCCCATCAAAATCAACAAATACTGTCAAGAATTGGCCTGCACCCATAAATGGAATAGTAATTGATGGAAGTTGGTATATTGTGAGCCTCAAAAACATATCCTATGTATAATCAACCTGATGTTCCCAGATGTTTTGGATTATTCCTTGCACAATCCACTGCCATTATGCATAATGGAAGTTGGAATCCAGAAACATTTAGCATTACAAGATTGCCTATCCCTAATTTAAGCCTTGTTTGGAATATCACATTGCTCAGTTTGTGTCCGCCCCAAGAATAAAACAGCCAGACACAAACTGAGCAATGTGATATTCCAAACAAGGCTTAAATTAAGGATAGGCAATCTGGTAATTTTATAGTGAGACATGTACAGATCTGTACATTGGAGAAACAAAACAGCCACTTCACAAACACATGGCACAACATAGGATAGTGGTGGCGAACCTTTGGCATGCGTGCCAGAGGCAGCACTCAGAGCCCTCTCTGTGGGCACGTGCACCATGCCCTGGAAATGGCAACCATCCCTCTTCAACCAGCCACCCGCTAACTCGCTGAGCTCCCACGTGGCCGGATGCATCCCAGCATGGCTTGTTTTCCTCCCCCCCATCCCATCCCTCCTGGCCTTGCATGCTCTCCTTTTCCTGGGCATGACCCACTGCATCGCCTCCTCAGCTGTTGGCTGGCCGTCCAGCTCAGAGGTGGCTTCTCTGAACTGCTGGTGGTGGGCTGCGGAGCCCCAGAATGTGCCCATTGAGGGGCTGGCAGGCTGTGGCTGCTGACGGACACTGTCGGCCCCCATGCACTCGCTGGCCTCTACGTGCGGGGACCAATGGTGTCAGGCAGCAGCTGCCCCGGCCCCTGCCTTGCCTTGCCCCGCCTCACCCCGTGGCAATGGCACCCCTGCCCTGCCCTGCCTCGCCTTGCCTCGCCTGACCCCGAAGGACGAGCCTCCTGCCCACCGTCCCACCTGCCAGTGACCCCCTGAATCTCCCCCAACCCTGCCCGGCCCCCACAGGCATCCCTCCCCACAAGCAACATTGAGGTGACCACGCCCACCTTGGCCACTCCCACCCAGTCTGCCATGACCACAGCCATGCCCACCCAGTGGGCCACGCCCACCTGGCACTCGGCGATAAATAAGTGGGTTTTGGGTTGCAGTTTGGGCACTCGGGCTCTAAAAGATTCGCCATCACTGACATAGGAGAACAAACCCATCAGGGCAAGATTCAGCAGTCCATCTGCATTTGAAAGACAAAGGTCACTCTTCTGAAGACAGTAAAGTCCACATGCTGGCCAGAGAGGACCACTGGATTGAACGAGGGGTCAAAGAGGCCATCTATATTAAGACTGAACAGCCCTCTCTCAATAGATGGGGAAGGATACGAACACCATCTATCTCCTGTCTACAACACAGTCCTTTCAGCAGTTCCAGGAAGGCTCCACACCCATTTGCACTACTCAAGGGCACAGATAAACCTCCAAGTGGCCTCAACGACTCCCAGAAAGAGTGCTAACAATCAGATGACTGTAAGGAATATAAATCCTTCCATTCCCCACCATTCAGTCAGAACTGAATAAGCTTCTTGGATGAGAAGCGAAATGTCTTGAAGGAAAAACAAGAAAGTGGAGTTGCCTTTGGAAAAAGCACCTTTGGATCAATTGCTGATTTTCTAAATAGCTTTGTTCGCCTGTGAAGCTTTTCAAATAAACAATGATAAATACTTGAGCCTGCAAGACATTTCAAAAACATTAAAGAAGGAGCATTTTTTTGGTACTGATTCTGTCCCTGTTTTTTAATCTTTCTTTTTTACTTCGCTCAATAAAGTCACCAAGGAAGCCAGCCAATGTCTTAAAATGTATATGCCTCACAACTACACAGGAAATATTGGAACTGAATAAAGATCTATAAAGTTTGAAAATAGGACACAAGAATCTTAGCCCTCTGAAGAAAAACAGATTTTGGATTTCTTATCTTGAGGATTGGCCACTGCTGAAAATTACCGTTAGGTTTGTGTGTTTTGGTAATTCTGGTACGATCACAGAGTAAGAAGGTATGTAAGCCTATGTGAAGACTTACTACCATCCCCATATGCATAGTCACATAATACAGTACAGGTAATTCTCGACTTACAACAGCTCATTTAGTGACCATTCAAAGTTACGACGGCACTGAGGAAAATGACTTACAACCGTTTTTCACATTTGCAACTGTTGCAGCATCCCCATGGTCACATGATCAAAATTTAGATGTCATGGTTTTGATAGATGAAACTCTTCAAAAGAACTTTGAGGCATTGGGGTGGACGCAGTTTCGGCATAAGGCATCTGGCCTGCGGGCTGGCAGTTTGACATCCCTGTCCTATACCATTCCAGACAAGTGGCTGTCCAGACTCTTCTTGGAAGCCTCCAGTGATGGAGCACTTGAGTCTACTTATGGAGTAGACTCCATAAGATGCAACAAGATGGAGCACCTTGAATCGATTTATGATGTATTCTCAAGTCCTTAGGAACAGAAGTCTACTGTTTTAAGGTGTACAATAGGCTGGAAGCGAGGCCCAGAAAACTCAGCGCTGAAAACCAAAAATAACTGAGATGGGGAAGTGACTTCCAAGCCTACCCCACAGTGTCAGGGTTATAGGCTCACCCTGCCGTTCATTTTCCTTAGAAAGATTTTTTTTTTTACCTCGTGAAAGGTCAGTCTGTGAAATGAACGGGTCAAAAAGAATCACTGTCTGCCTTAACCGACCCTTTTTATGTTTTAATTAGAAATCTTCCTTGCCAATCTTCCTTTCCATCCATCTCGCTTCCTTCACACCAGTCACTGTGGGCAGTTGACTGAGCTCTTTTAAAATTTTTAACAAACCCCTGGCAGAATTCAATGTGGAGTGGAGATTATTTACGGCTGGTGTGTCATGGGGATGTGCTGTCCATTGTAATGGGTCTACCAAAAAGAGCCAGTGGGGTGATTAAGGTCTGAGGCTTTTAAGGTCACAAAGGTCAGAGGTAAATGTCAGTAAACCCAGACTTCTGGGAGGCTGTTAACACCATGTTCTCAAATGCAGAGGTGTTAAGACAGTGTTCAATTGTTTTCGGTCATCGGCCTCAGGCTATCTCAGTCTTCCCAAGGGAGCAAAGCCAGAATATCAATGGAATCTGGAGTCTCACCTCTAAAATTCCTCAGGGCCAAAACTACAGCATTTTAAGCTGTTAGGTCCGGTTAACAATACCCACCCCAGGAGTACTAAGGAGAATTTAAAGCTTATGTGGCTACCACAACTTTGCCCAGAAAGGCAGTGGGAATCTGGAAGGAAAGAGTATAGTTTTTCTAACAGGGCTGGGCGTTCTTTAAAAAAGGATTGGGAGAAAGTTCTCCAGACGTTATTCAACTTTAACAACAACTTTAACAACAACAGCTCTGTGCTCCCCTTTTTCAGGGCTTCTGCTTTGAGAAACCCATTAACTTTTATGACAAGATTCCTTAAAGCAAAGGTCCCCAACCTTTTGGGCACCAGGGACCGGTTCCGTGAAGAGAGGTTTTTCGGCGGACTGGAGGGTGCGTGGTTTTGTGTGCTGCCTGCATCTTGTGGATGGGGCTTTGTTTGTTTGTGTGGCCCGGTCCTAGATCCAGACTGCAAAACTTTAGATGACCACAAGGTGGACACAGAGTTCACAGCGTATGTATCTCGTTGCAGCCATCTAGTGGCCATATTTGGTTGCCTTGAGTATAATTACTATTGTAGTTGCAAAATAGTTCTGATAGTATAATGGTGCTAGTGACACTAAGTCAGGGAATAAAATTATTGACCTTGGGCTCAAGTGCTACTCACTTTCTTCTCCTCTCTTCTCCAAGAAATTAAAATGGTTTATCTTTACCTCTGAATTGTGGAGTAAGTTAATTTGAACTGTGGTTCAAGGAAAGAAGCCAATTCTGTTGCTCTGGGTTCAGACATAATGATTTATTTTTAAATATAGAAACAAATGCCTCTGACTTTACATATGCACTGGAGAAGAAACAGCAGGCACATGGGGCCCAAAGTTTATGTACAGGTTGTCCTCAACTTACAACAATTCATTTATTGACCATTCAGAGTTACAACATCACTGGAAAAAGTGACTTATGACTGTTTGTCACACTTACAACGGTTGCAGCATCCCCATGGTCACGTGATCACAATACAGACAGTTGATGGCTGACTCATATTCATGACAGTCGCAGTGTCCCGGGGTCATGTGATCCCTTTTGTGACTTTCTGACAAGCAAAGTCAATGGGGAAGCCCCTTGTGCATTATGGACAGACTTTGTCAATGGTTGGTGGGTTGGTGGATTGTTGTTGTTAGTTGCGAAGTCGTGTCCAACCCATTGCGACCCCATGGACAACGTTCCTCCAGGCCTTTCTGTCCTCTACCATCTTCTGGAGTCCATTTAAGCTCACGCCTACTGCTTCAGTGTCTCCAGCCAGCCACCTCATTCTCTGTTGTCCCCTTCTTCTATTGCCCTCCATCTTTCCCAGCATTAGGCTCTTCTCCAGGGAGTCCTTCCTTCTCATTAGGTGGCCAAAGTACTTGAGTTTCAACTTCAGGATCTGGCCTTCTAAAGAGCAGTCCAGGTTGGTGGATAGTAACACAATTAAGTATAGGATTGTAGCTGTTGCAACATCCATACTGACAACCCAGAGGCCTTGGGCACTTTTGACCTTTTGAATAGTTTCTGTCTCTCCTTCCTGCAGTAAAAATTGCTTTTGAAACTCTTGTTCTATCATATGGAATACTTCCAAGTTCTATTTCTTCTGCTGGGTGGATAAATTGGCTAAAATAGACCTTCCTACAAAAAGTGTAGACTTAGTAGCACCATCGCTCTGGATTGCAAAGTAAATCATTTAGCATTCTAGTCCCCACCCCACCTCAGGGATTATCTAATAGCCCAATTTCAGGTTCAAATATGCATGATATTAAGAGCCATCAGATTATACTGGCCATTAATCCTGGAAAGAAAGCTGTTATGTTTTAAGAACAATCGTTTTAATATCTCCCATTTCCTATCCTGCATCATAATTGTGGAAACGTTATTGCCATAAGCAGCCACACCTCAGTATATATGTCTTCATTTTATTTTCCTTCTTAGTAATCTGTTGCAAAATATATATATATCTCATGTACCAGTTCTTTAACTAGTAAGTTACCTTCTGAAAAATAACATGGAAATCCATAAAGATAGAAAGAATACTGCCATACTCCATAGACTCAATGCATAAAAGGGCCAAGTTAGAAGACCCCTGATCTATAGAGATAACTCTGCAACAAATTTATTTCTCTCAAATGCTGTTCTCTATCTGCCCTGCTAATGTTGAATATTGATTAAAAACGTTGCAGAGTTCCAAACAACGCTATTAGCATGTTGACTAGGACCTTTCCGTGGAAACTCTTTTATTAAATATATTTAGTGGCAATCGGTTTATTTGGGGGGTCCAGTTACAAATTGCTAGTGTTTTAAACTCCCTTCAAGCTTGAGGGCCAGTTAGCATCTCTGAACTTCCTGATCAACTTTGCAGATCCTTGAGATCACAACAGGAAGCCCATCAGATATTCGCCTTGCCTGCAAGACAATTTTTTTTTGCAGGTGGTTTCTGTCTAGTAGATTATCTTATTATCTTCTGCTTCTGTGCACTTGTTGCTTAAATATCTACCTGGCGTACATCCCAAGAATACTTATACTGAAAGTTGAAGATATTAATGAGTAAGTGGGCAAACCACTGCCCTAAAATTGGATCCAGGATCTAAGAATCTGTCGGGGAAAGGAGAATTTGGGTGAGCAATAATGACTGTGTATATTTTTACCGCTTCTAATAGACATAGAAGCCTCACGAAGAACAGAGCTGAAAAGTGATTTGAAAAGTTGAAAGAAATAAGAAACATAAAAATAGAATAGACATAGAAGCCTCACGAAGAACAGAGCTGAAAAGTGATTTGAAAAGTTGAAAGAAATAAGAAACATAAAAATAAGCCTTTGATTTTTTTTGGGGGGGGGGAAGGGTCCTTTGTTAGCTAGACTAAATCTGCATTCTAATTCTGCAAAGCAAACAGGTTTATTTCCAATTGTTTGTGGAACGGTCTTTTGGAAAAACAATGGGAATCCCAAATCTGACGGGCAGCTGTCAGGCTCCTGGTGAAGTCACGGCTGCTATGACAGTCCCTGTTTGTTATGGTGGGGGACTGGGAGACCCCCAGTATGAGTGGCTTTATTCTTCCCTCAAACATCAGCTGACGCAATCAAGCCTTCTTGCCACACATTGCCCCTCTTTCATTAGCCAGAGACAAAACACTGATTATAACCCTCTCCTTTGTTTGGATCAGTCACCTGCCAGGCTAGCTGTTTCCGATCCAGTGAAACTACAGCTACAAACAGGCCTGTGTTCCCCGAATCGATCTCTTTAGCAGAAGGAGGCTTTCGGTGTGAATTAATCATGTAATCCCTCCTTACGGGATGGATCTTTCCCTGTTCTTCCACTCCCGCTAAAGCCTAGGAAAAGATGTCCTGCCCTCAAGCTTTGCTGGTTATAATAACATACTTGCCTGTCCATCACACAACTCCCTTTCAGAGTCAACCCTTACTCAAAGTGCGGGAGAAAAGAGTGAAAAAAGAAAGAAAGAAAAATAAACAAAGGGAGGGAGATAAGAGAAAAAGAAAAGAAATGTGACTAGAATTTAATTTATACCATCATTTCCTGTTCTTCATATTTTCCCTCCCTTGCAAATTATCATGGCTTCCGCTACACTCATGCACTGTTTCTCCACAAGCTGCTTTTTGTTCTTTAAACTTCTCACCTCTCCCTTTTTCCAAGATCTTGGCAACTCCATTCCACCTCACCCTTTTTTAGTCCCTTCCTTTTCTTCTTGACCCATTCGTTCTTTCTTCCTTCGTATATTTGTTTTGCAATTCTATTCTCTCTCTCTGTGACCTCTCTCTACTTCGTTTGTATTCACAGTTGGATAAAAGTAGATCTGTGTTATAATGTATTGAGTAAAACTTATGGAACAGTTTGCAGAGATCTGTGCAGGGACCGTTAGCACAGGGCTTTTCAACCAGTGGTACGGGTACCACCTGTGGTACATTGGCACCTGGCAGGTGGTACGCGACCATCCTAGAAAAGTGGTAGCGGGTGAGGGGAATGAGCTGAACCGGTGGCAGCACCGCACAAGCCTGAGCCAGAGATGGCTGGAGCTGCAGGGCTGTCAGGGCTCAGCAGAAGCGCCAGGATCAGCGCCAGGCTCCAGCTGGAGCTCGGCGCTGATCCTGGCGCTTCTGCTGAGCCCAGAAGAAGCGCGGATCAGCTGGAATGTTGCAGCCTCTCCAGGGTCTTGTGATTTACATTCAGATGCTTGGCAACTGATTCATATTTATGACGGTCACAGCGTCCCAGGGTCATGTGAAGTGACCAAAACCTGCTGCAACCACCCAGCAGACGGGGGGAATAAAAACCAAACACCCCCCACTCCACCCCCACTGCCAATCCTCAACAAATGCTCACAACAATGAAAACCTCGGACAGGAGGAAGAGCGCCACCGGGTGGGCAGGCAGGTGTCTTGCTCAGCTGTGGCTTGGGGGGCAGTTTTTTCAGTGCCATTGTAACTTCGAACAGTCACTAAGCGAACTGTTGTAAGTCGAGGACTACCTGTACTTCATCACTTTTTTCCTTTTTTTTTTTTTTTGTTCATCATGTTTTTGACCCCTTGCTAGACGACTGGTGTAATCGGATGTTGCCATATCCTAAAAGTGGTACAATGGGTGAAAAGGTTGAAAAGCCCTGCGTTAGCAGACCACGGGGCCTGCTAGCCAGACTTGCTGTCTACAGGGATGATTAGTATGCATTTGAGCGGGAGAATACGTTGCATTCATTGGCTTGACACCGCCCAAAGCTGAATGTATAAATAGGGGCGGAGCCATCATTGTTAGTTCCCGTTCTGACTTTCCAATAAAGAAGTACTTGTTTAATACTACCGCCTCTTCAATGCAAAACCACGCAGGGAACAGAAGTGTGTAATCCGCTAAACTTCTCAATGCTTCTTCATTTGGGCACGGTGCAGGAAACTAAAAATGGGGAACTAGTTCAGTCTCATTTTTTTTCCCCCACCCCAAATTTTGACTTTCTGAACGAAGTTACCTGTCTCCGTTCGTCTGAGCAGTTTTTGCTTTGTTTAAGTTCTGTCGTCTTTAATTTTCCTTAGGTGCAAAGGGGCTTCTCACTATGGATTCACCAAGGAGAGAAAGAGAACTTTGCCAGCTGGATCTGCTGATTTGAATGCTGCTTTAACAGTGCCTGCCCTTGGATCTGAGTTCTCTGCTGCCGCCACAATTGCCTTAATGACAGATGAACCAGGGCTAATTAACCCTGCCTTCAATGCCAATTTTGAGGACAACTCACCAGGAACCAACCCCACCCGTCTTTATATAAGCCAGCAATCTAGAAGTAAGAACCCCAGCGGGGAAGCATCTCGGATACAGCAAGCCTGTTTCTAAATGGCCGCATTTCGCTTAAATCAGTAAGCCAGGAAACATTTTGCACTATTTATATGCAACACGGTGCATTATAAATGTGCAAAATGCAGCTATAAGCCAAAATAAAGAAACGAATTTAAAACTTTAAAAAAACCCAAGAGAGGGAAGTAATTATTCCATGAAGAAAAATGATTCGGGATCAAATCCTTATATCCATGTAATGAAAATGACTTCTGATTTAATTAGGTGGAGAATGTTTAAGTCTATAAATGCATTATATTATTTTATATATGAAACAGGATCCAGGAAAGGGGGGGGGGCGTTTGTGTGTGCTTTTAAGTCAATTCTGATTTCTAGCAACTTTCTGAAGCAAACCCTTATATAGAGAAGAGAATAAGAGAATTGGAAAAGATCTCGGAGATCTTTTTCTTGGCAAAATTGTCAGAAATGGTTAGCGTTTACAGATATCCTTGCTGAATGACCAGTCATTCCGTGATCATTCAGAATCACAGTGGCACTGAGCAAGGGGGATTTAACAATTGTTCCTTCTTAGTTGTGGCCATCACAGCTTACCCATGGTCAAGTAATCACGATCCAAGTACTGGGCAACTGGCTCACAATTACAATGGGTTGTGGTATCTTGTGGTCACATGACTGCCATTTGCACCCTTCCTTGACAGCTTCCGACAAACAAAGTCAATTGCTTGTTGGGGAAGGCAGCAAGAAGTCACAAATGGCAGTTACGTGACAACAGGGCGTGGCGACTGTAGGATTCATCTAAGGACGGCAACTGGGATGGCTGCAACGGCCACCGTAAGTCAATGCAGTCACTTGATGTTGCGTTTTAAGACCATCCCAATCGCCAGTGTGAAGGGAGGATTGTCTATACAATCCTTGGCTCTTTTATGACTGGTGGACTTCAACTCCCAGAATTCCTGAGCCAGCCATGCTGAGGGGAAAGGGAGAGGTTTCCAAGCTGAGCCATGCTGGCTCAGGAATTCTGGGAGTTGAAGTCCATGAGTCATAAAAGAGTCAAGGTTGCCTACACCAGGTCTCTACCTTCTTCCTAGAGCTGAGAGCAAGTAACTGGCTCAGATAAACTCAGCTGGCTTCATGCCTAAGATGGGAGTAGAACTCAGTCCCCTGATTTCTAGTCTGGTGCCTTAACAGGTAGTCCTTGACTTACAATAGTTCATTTAGTGACCGTTCAAAGTTACAACGGCCCTGAAAAAAGTGTCTTATGACCAGGGCTTTTTTTCTCATAGAACGCCCAGAATGGAGTTCCGGCACCTTTTTTGGATGGAACCTTGTAGGGTACGCAAGGCGGGTTGTATGACGTGTGTGAGTTCCGGCACTTTTTTTTTTTTTTTTTAGAAAAAAAGCACTGCTTATGACCATTTTTCACACTTACGACCGTTGCAGCATCCCCATGATCATTGTGATCAAAATTCAGACATTTGGCAATTGACTCATTTTTATGACGGTCACAGTGCCCTGGGATCATGCGATCCCCTTTTGTGACCATCTGACAAGCAAAGCCAGTGGGAAAGCCAGGTTCACTTAACAACCATGTTACTAACTTAACAACGGCAGTGATTCATTTAACAACTGTGGCAAGAAAGGTTCATAAAACGAGGCAAAACTCACTTAAGAAATGTCTCACTTAACAACGGAAATTTTGGGCTCAGTTATGGTCCTAGGCTGCACACCAAATGGACTCTAGCATTAAAACTACCTTTGAAACTTTGAAAGAATAGGTCTCCTCTTATCTTTCAGACATTACAAAGAAATTTGCATTTAATTGTACGATGCCCTCTTCTCTGTTTGCTCTACGCCTACGGTATATGCTTTCTATCTGACATCTAACAATATAAAATACATTCTTAATTTATTTAAGCCTAATCACGTACCACTACATCATTCTTTCCCATTTTCTACACAGCCTAAAGTTGGTTGATAGGCTTATATATATATACTATATATACTGTTCTTATATATATATATATACTGTATGAAGCAATATGGTGTGATGGTTTAAGAAGTTGGACAGGGTAAACTCAGATTCAATTCCCTCATCTGAGGGAATTCACTGAGTGATTTTGGGTTGGTTACACTTTCTCTTAGCCCTAATCATTTTCCAAGGCTGTTTTGAGAATAAAATAAAGGAAAACCCCTACAAACCTTTGAAGACATGGTGGGATTTAAATATAACAATATAAGAAATAGATAAATCACTTGGCAGCCTCTCCTTTTGTTAATAGTCCCCATGGGTCTTCAAAATCATGCTCTAAGAGGTCACACCCTCTTCCAAGTTGATTTGTTGCCTATACAAAAGACTGGACAAATTGAAAGTTCATTCCAAATGCCACTAACAGTTGAAGTTCACATTTTTTATTTGAATGTTGTTGTTTCTCTGAGCTAAGAACTGCCTTCCAAAATTTGGAGAAGTACAAAATGCAAACCAGATCTGCATTCTAACTTTCTTGAGGTGCACATCTGATCAGTTCCACTTTGAAATGCAGACTAAGCAGAATTCTTGAACATCCATAATACTCATATACAGTATATATTATTCAAAGAATTGTGTTGAAATTTGTGGAATTGTTATGAAGGATAAGGGGCTATTCTAGTGCATTTGGAGGAAGTATCATAACTTTCTTTCCAAGGACCTTTTCTTAATTTAATATATTTTAAATACACATTTGGTAACTTTGACTGTAGCATATATTCCCATCCTTCTATTATTGACGATGGTCAAAATAACATTCTACTATGTCATTGCAAGACATTACTTTTGGAAATTAGTGTGGAATGTATTTATTCATTCATTCATTCATTCATTTATTCATTCATTCATTTATTCATTCATCCATTCAGTTTCCTCCACACAGTTTTACATAGCATTCTCCTTCATTTTTATGACTATTATGAGAGAGAGGTACAATATCCTAAAAGACAGGTGTGGCTTGGCAACGCCCACTGAACAAGTGTGAACTTGAACCTACTTTTTGTCCAATTCTAATACTCAAGTGTTGGAATTCATTGTTGGAATGTATTTTTATGCAACAACTACAGTAGTATTTAGCCAGTAGATGGCAGTATTTACAAGTCTGGATCTATGGTATATATATACTCTATGTTCTTTTGTTCTGAGTAGAGTTTCCTGTTTCCTATTTACAGTAAAATAGTTGAGATGTAAAGCACATGGTGACTGTACTCTTTGTTTGCTCTGTGTGGTGCTTTATATAAACAGAATTTCTAACACCAAGCTACTACGTTTCACTGACTTTCCACTGGCTAACATATACTAAGACTCTTGTGCAATGATGGAATAAGGTTTAAGGTTTTCTTACTTCTAGGTTATCTTCATTTAGCAACCTTAGTTTAGAATAAGTAAGATTTTTCTACTATTCAGCCCAAGCCTGAATATTCTCCGTTTTCCTCTTCAGCCACAGCTTCACAGTTTGAGCGTTCTACTGTACGAAGCAGGTCTTTTAAAAAGATAAACAGAGCTCTCAATGTCCTTCGAAGGACAAAAAGTGGCAGTGCTGTGGCTAACCATGTTGAACGGGAACGAGAAAATGTTGAAAATCTGATTGCTTCACAGGCAGGTAATCGTTTTTTTCCAACTTATTTATTTAGATTATACTGTGTGATTTCTTTTTTAGTAAAATAACCAGCTGTACCCAGCCACGCGTTGCTGTGGCTCAGTCTGGTAAAAGCATGTGTTGCTTTTATGTCCAACAGATGGCACTGTTTTTCAAAAAAGCATGTTTTACCTGTCACAGGTGTGACATCTATATAATATAGGTATATAAAAACATGCGCGTATTTGAATGCAACGTTGTGTCAAAATTTCAAAGCAATTGGTGAAGAACTTTCAGAGATTTAAGATTTTGAACAAACGAACATTTACATTTTTATTTATATAGATAACGTCCCCCATGAATGAAGCTTAATGGCTGAAGACATATTGGATCCAGCTAGATAATTTTCTGCAACAGTGGTACAGACGTTGTTGCTCTTTCCTTTCACTATTTCTTTTACTTCCCGTGCTAGCCTGGAAACCTAGAACATTTAGCTAGGCTGCATCAACAGGGGGATGATGATGATGATGATGATGATGATGATGATGATGATGATGATGATGATGATGATGATGATGATGATGATGATGATGATGATGACGACGACGACGACTGTCTGTTTGGGAGTTCAGAATTCAAACAGACAAGCACCTGCAACATAACACCCTGGACTTAACAATTGTCGATAAGAAAGACAAAAAAGTCTGGATAGTGGACGTGGCAGTGGGCTGGAGACAGCAGAACAGACAAGAAAGAACTGGAGAAGATAACAAAATACAAAGACCTACAAATAGAAATAGAGAGACTGTGACAAAGGCAAGCAAGGGTAGTACCAATAGTAATGGGCGCCTTGGGTGCAATCCCAAAACAACTGGAGCACCACTTGAACACCATTGGCATTGACAAATTCGCTATTAGTCAATTGCAAAAGGCGACCTTACTAGGAACTGCTTCCATCCTGCGACGATATCTGTAATACCATCAAACATCCACATCTGCCTATCCCAGGTCCTTGGGAAGGACTCGATGGGTAGACAAAAATGCCAAATTCAGTCTGAACATTTGGCTGACTGTGCGATGATCAATAATAATAATAATAATAATAATAATAATAATAATAATAATAATAATAATAATTCTACATGCATGTTATGGACCATTGGGATGAAAGGACAGAAAAAATGGGCTTCAGACCAAAATGCGAATTCACATTATATCTATTGCCAGCTAAAGAAAATGCAAATGCTGTTTTCATTAGCACTGAGTTTCACTGATGGTTGTTAACAAATTTAGTACTCAACACTATATATTTCCAGGCAGTCACTGAAGACAGAGAGAGTGAAGGGAAGAGATAGAATATAGAATAATAGTGTTGGAAGGGACCTTGGAGGTCTTCTAGTCCAACCCCCTGCTCAGGCAGGAAACCCTATACCATTTCAGACAAATGGCTGTCCAGTCTCTTCTTAAAAACTTCCGGTGTTGGAGCATTCACAGCTTCTGGAGGCAGGTTGTTCCACTGGTTAATTGTTCTAACTGTCAGGAAGTTTCTCCTTAGTTCTAGGTTGCTTCTCTCCTTGATTAGTTTCCATCCATTGCTTCTTGTCCTGCCTTCAGGCGCTTTGGAGAATAGCTTGACTCCCTCTTCTTTGTAGCAACCCCTGAGATATTGGAACACTGCTATCATGTCCCCCCTCATCCTTCTCTTCATTTAACTAGTATCATTAAACTAGGATAGTATCACATGAAGTGATACAGTAGTTCTGCATTATACTGTACTGGTGAGACTACACCTGGAAGCCTGCATTCAGTTCTGGTCAGCACAGTACAAAAAATGCTGAGATCTTGAAAAGAGTGCAGAGAAGAACAACAAAGATGATTAGGGGCCTGGAGGTTAAATTGTACAATGAATGATTGAGGGAACTAGGAATGTCTAGTCTAACAAAAAGGAAGACTAGGGGTGATATGATAGCAATCTTCCAGTATTTGAGGGGCTATCACAGAGAACGAGTCACCTTATTCTCCAAAGCACCTGAGGACAGGACAAGAAGCAACGGATGGAAACTAACCAAGGAGAAAAGCAACCTAGAACCAAGGAGAAATTTCCTGACAGTGAGAACAATTAACCAGTGGAACGACTTGCCTCTGGAAGTTGTTGGGTGCTGCATCATTGGAAGCTTTTAAGAAGAGACTGGACAACCATTTGTTTGAAATGATATAGGGTGTCCTGGTTTGGGGGGGAAGGATTTGGACTGGAGGACCTCCAGATTTGTTCCAACTCTATTATTCTGTTCTGTTATTCTTTCTATGATTACATGTATCCATCGCATCAAGCCCAAAGAAAGTCTGGAATGGTATAAGACAAGGGTAGGCAACCTGGGCTCTTTTATGACTCGTGGACTTCAACTCCCAGAATTCCTGAGTCAGCATAGCTGACTCAGGAATTCTGGGAGTTGAAGTACACGAGTCATAAAAGAGCCCAGGTTGTCTACCCCTGGTATAGGATCTCCTGCCCTGGGCAGGGAGCTGGACTAGAAGATCTCCAAGGTCCCTTCCAAACTTATTATTCTATATTCTATGTTCCATCTTTTTGATCATCCAAAATCAGCTAAGGCTTTCCACCTTATTGTGGCCTTTCTTTGAAAATTAAATGCTAAGTTCCTCGCTTAGTTTTAATTTCTTCAAAGCAATTTTGTAATTAATAGGAATTTTACAAAAAAAAGTAAAAGAAAACCATTCGCTGAAAAAATTCAGAAATAATTTTCCTACGTGCACTGAACAAATATGAATTTATGCCCACACTCAATCTTTAATTGCGTGTGTGCAAAGCAGGGTGTGCAGTCTTGATTTACAGCCCAAGGTCTATCAGAACTAATACTGAGTTTATGGGCAACTTGCACATATGCTAAGAAATTGGGCGAACAAGCTGGACCACAAAGAGATTCAAAGTGATTCAAAGGATCCACACATTTTGAACGTTCAGCTCCTCAAATGAATGATACATGTTGCCCATCTGCTCTGAAGAATCAATGGCAGATCAAAACTGAGCCTCATTATAGCTCTGCTGTTTGCACAATTGATGGTTTTACACAGAGAACTCCTGTTGAGCTAGACTTTAAAGAGAATAATACTTCAGTAGGGTCCAAATGCCTTTTGGCTGTCAGCTGTTATCATCTACTTTTTGGAGGCCTCTGCATCCATTATGATTGGTATTCATTTAATCTTGTCAAGGTTCAGGAGTAGGCTGTTTCTAAAATTATACTTCCTATTTCATGTTTTCACGGAGGTCAGCTGCAGTTCAAATGTTTAACTGCAAGTATTAATTTAACTTTCCTTTTGGTAGCTGTTGACCTTGTTCCAATTTATGTGTAGGCATACGTTATCTGACACTATACACTACGCATGTATGCCAAGAGTAAAAATCCAGATTCATCCTTTTTATCGAGGTCTGGGTAGAAAGGCAAAACCACCAAGGAACAAAGCAGTCCAAAATTTCTAAGCCTAAGAAGTCCCCATGTCAAACCAGCTACACTAAAGACTATTGTTTGTTTATAAAGGTAGTCCTGTTCAGTTGCCATCTATTCATATTGAGTGCAGTTGGAAACAAGCAAAGTAGACATACACCATTCAATGGTGAAAAAAGTAAAGTTCTACATTTAGGCAAGAAAAAACAAAAGAACAGGTACAGTATAGGTGCTACCTTGCTCAATAGTAGCAACTGCGAAAGGGATCTCGGAGTCCTAGTGGACAATCACTTAGATATAAGCCAGCCGTGTGCTGCAGCTGCCAAAAAAGCCAACATATAATGTTAGGTTGCATTAACAGAGGGATAGAATCAAGATCCAGTGAAGTGTTAATACCACTTTATAATGGCTTGATAAGGCCACACTTGGAATACTGCATCCAGTTTTGGTCACCACGATGTAAAAAAAATGTTGAGATTCTAGAAAGAGCGCAGAGAAGAGCAACAAAGATGATTAGAGGTCTGGAGGCTAAAATATATAAGGAACGGTTGCTGGAATTGGGTATGCCTAGTTTAATGAAGAGAAGGATGAGGGGGGACATGATAGCAGTGTTCCAATATCTCAGGGACTGCCACAAAGAAGAGGGAGTCAAGCTATTCTCTAAAACGCCTGAAGGCAAGACAAGAAGCAATGGATGGAAACTAATCAAGGAGAGAAGCAACCTAGAACTAAGGAGAAACTTCCTGACAGTTAGAACAATTAACCAGTGGAACAACCTGCCTCCAGAAGCAGTGAATGCTCCAACACTGGAAGTTTTTAAGAAGAGACTGGAGGTATAGGGTTTCCTGCCTGAGCAGGGGGTGGACAAGATGACCTCCAAGGTCCCTTCCAACATTATTATTATTATTGCCAGCACAGATAGCAGTTGATATCTTTAGGACAGGGGTAGGCAACCTTGGCTCTTTTATGACTCGTGGACTTCAACTCCCAGAATTCCTGAGCCAGCCATGCTGAGGAGAAGGGGAGAGGTTTCCAAGCTGAGCCATGGCTGGCTCAGGAATTCTGGGAGTTGAAGTCCACGAGTCATAAAAGAGCCAAGGCTGCCTACCCCTGCTTTAGGCAAACATAGTAATAAAAATTTCTTGCAGCAATAAATGTATGATGGAAAATATCAATGCCATGATTAATTTAGTACAATCTCATATGTGAGGGCATATTTTACACTTTGGCTAGTTTTTTCCTCATTGCCCACCCTTCATAATACCTCAGGTTCAAGAAAAATCAGGAAAAAGCAATCCTGATCTATAAGCAAGACGGCAAATCCACTCTTCTAACTTTGTAGTAATCTGTCTTCAAGTAAGGATTTGAAGCGATGGTGGGGGGTACAAAAATCTAAGTAAAATATTACTTAGAATTTTTCAAGGTGCTGGTAGATTTCAAAAGATTTGTATTGGCGAAATATAATTAAGAAAAAAAAAAGAAAATTCAAAACTACATTTGAAAAAAAAAGTTCTGCTACTCTCATGAATTTCATGACTAGGACAGCCAGTTTGGTTTAACGATAAAAGCACCAGGCTACAAAGCAGGAGATTGTGAGTTCAAGTCCTGCCTTAGCCATGAAAGCTGGCTAAGTGACTTTAGGCCAGTCTCTCTCTCTCTCTCTCTCTCTCTCTCTCTCTCTCTCAGCCCAACCCACCTCACAGGGTTGTCGTTATGGAGAAAATAGGAGAAGGAAGGTGTGTTGGATATGTTCACCACCTCCAGTGATTTGTTAAAAATAATAAGGGTGGGATACAAATAGAATAAACAATTGCATAGAGATGCTGTGTTTGTGTGAATCAGAAGTAATTTTTCCCGAATCGTGTTTGTAAAAACCCTGGCATTTTCTTGGCATTGTTGACAGACTCAGCCATCTCACATCCCTACTGAAAAAAAATATGAACATTTGCAGAAAAGGTATCAAGTAAGATTAGAAACAGCAAAGGAGAAAAACTATATCTAAGGTGGCATTTGCAGTTGATCCCCACGTAAACAGTGGAAGTTTAAGGAGGCGATGGAAAATATGCAACAGCCAGGAGGATCTTTCCTTTGCTGGAAAAAGCAGTAATGATAATGATGATAAAGTTGGAAGGGACCTTGGAGGTCATCTAGTCCAACCCCCTGCTCAGGCAGGAAACCCTATACCATTTCAGACAAATGGCTGTCCAGTTTCTTCTTAAAAACTTCCAGTGTTGGAGCATTCACCGCTTCTGGAGGCAGGTTGTTCCACTGGTTAATTGTTCTCACTGTCAGGAAGTTTCTCCTTAGTTCTAGATTGCTTCTCTCCTTGATGAGTTTCCACCCGTTGCTTCTTGTCCTGCCTTCAGGCGCTTTGGAGAATAGCTTGACTCCCTCTTCTTTGTGGCAGCCCCTGAGATATTGGAAGACTGCTATCATGTCCCCCCTCGTCCTTCTCGTCTACCAGATTCAGGTAGATAAGGATGCTATGAATAGAATCGTGGGCTTAAGACTGACTCTGGCACTGATTAGGAAACCCTTGTTGGTCACGATAGCGTCGTTTCATAGCCAAATGTCAGAATGGTTGCACTGAAATTAATGAGTCGTTTTGAATTTGATCATCAAAAGCGTTATTCGTGTAAGAACTGAATCATACATGCAACATCTTGAAGCTCCCACCACGATCTCCATTTTCATCAGATGCATTACTAATGCTTTTCCTACCCTGAGTAGTGAAAACTAGGGAGAATTATTTATTTTATGTAATGTATGACGTGTTTACTGTATAGCAGAGGTCCCCAACCTTTTGGGCACCAGGGACCGGTTCCGTGGCGAAAGGTTTTTCCACGGACCGGAGAGTGCGGGGTTTTGTGTGCTGCCTGCATCCCACAGATGGGGCTTTGCTTGTTTGTGCGGACCGGTTGCTGGCATGCTGCAGCCCGGTACTGGTCCATGGGCTGGGGGTTGGGGACCCCTGCTGTATAGTGTTTCATTTTTCTATCGGTTTTTGCGTATTTCTATTTTTTTCTCCTTTTTCTTCTTTTTACTATAGTAAATCGATACAAAAATAAATATTAAAGCAATCACTTTGGAATATAGTTCTGCTGTGCTCCATTGTTTGAACACGAAATTGCTCTTTGTCCTAGTACAAGTAGTCCTCGGCTTACAGCCATTCATTTAGTGACTGTTTGGAGTTACAACAGCACTGAAAAAAGTGACTTACGACCGTTTTTCACACTTATGACCGTATCCCCATGGTCACATGATCAAAATTCAGAAACACGGCAAACTGACTCACATTTATGACGGTTGCAGTGTCCCAGGGTCACGTGATCCCCTTCTGCATCCTTCTGAAAAGCAAAATCAATGGGCAGATTTGCTTAAGAACTCCTTAACTTACTAACTTAATAACTACGATGGGTCACTTAGCAACTGCGGCAAGAGAGGTCGCTAAATGGAGCAAACTGACTTAACAACTGTCTCGCTTAGCAAACAGAAATTTTAGCCTCGATTGTGGTCATACGTTGACCTGTGCACCTTTTAGTAAGTACCAGATCTCTCGAGATCTAACTCTAAACAACTGTGGAAGTAAAGTGGAATAATGAACAAATACTAGAATAGTGCTGTGTCAGTAGTATGTGACTAACCTAATGCGCATTACGCATGGATACAATGTATGTAGCAAAGCCTCCATTGTATACCCGTGAGAAACGAACCTAATGTATTACAATGTGCATTTCAATGTGTATTCCTTTGTTCCTGAGAAAAGGAAAGTATAAAACTGAAGTCTGAACCCGCCCTCAGGGTTCAGAATTGCTTGTCGCTATTGCTTCTGAACCTGCGCAATAAACCTCTCTGCTAAAACCCTCTGGAATTCGTAAGAGTCCTTTCGTTTTCCACAAGAGAAGCGTATCATGTTTTGTGTTCTTGCGTTAAAAAAGAACAAAAGGCATTCATTTCAAACCCAACCCTTTTCTGCATTTGTTTCAGCCTTTCCAAGGCTATATCATCTCATTCCAGACGGGGAAGTTACCAGTATTAAGATCAACCGCCGCCATCCCCATGAAGGCCTGGCCATCAGAGTAGTGGGTGGCAGCGAAACGCCTTTGATTCACATAATCATCCAACACATCTATCGAGACGGCATCATTTTCAAAGATGGAAGGCTACTGCCAGGAGATATGATCCTGAAGGTAAACGTTCAAGGAAGCGGGCGGGGAATAAAGAGGCTGGAAGAATTGTAGGCCCAGCTTTCAAGAAGGGCTTCCAGTCTGAGGTCTGGCTTGGAAAACAAACACACAAAGGTTGGGGGCCTCTGACGTAGACCACTTTGCAGTAATCCAATCTGGAGGGAACCGAGGCAGGAGTGACAATAAGCAATTCCTGTTTCAAAAATCAAGGGAGGCAGTAGACAAGTAATCCTTGACTTACAACAGTTCATTAACTGACCGTTCCCAGTTACAACAGCACTGAAAAAAAGTGACTTATGACCATTTTTCCACAGTTACGACCTTTGCAGCATCCCCCACGATCATGTGATCAAAATTCAGACGCTTGGCAACGGGTTCATACTTATGACCGTTGACGTGTCCCAAGGTCACCTGATCCCCTTTTGCAATCTTCTGACGAGCAAAGTCAATGGGGGGAGCCAGATTCACTTCACAACCAGGTTACTGACTTATCAACCGCTGTGATTCACTTAACCACTGTGTCAGGGAAAGTTGTAAAATGGGGGTAAAACTCAATTAAGAAATGTCTCACAACAGAAACTTTGGGCTCAATTGTGGCTGTAAGTCAAGGACTACCTGTATAGAAGAATAAACCCATTCTCTGGCACTGCAGCATGAATACATTTCTTTAGGATTAGGGCAGGGGTGTCAAACTCAATTTCATTGAGGGCCGCATCAGCATTGCGGTTGTCCTCGGGGGCCTGGGTAGGTGTGGACAGGGTGGGCGTGGCCTACTGGGTGGGCATGGCTGGAGTGGGTGTGGCCTACTGGGTAGGCATGGCCAGCTCTACATCGTTCGCGTCAAGGGTGCCTGTGGGGGCCTGGCAGGAGTGGGACAGATCTGAGGGTCTCTGGCAGAAGGAGGTGGGACCAGGGCAAGTGCCAAGGCATGGTCCACTGGAAGAGCCTGCCAAAACCCCTCCCCCGGAGCCCATCAAGCCAGATATATGAAGTAAGCGAGGGCCATTTGCTGGCCACTTCCAGGCGATGGTGCATTTCTTCATTCCTCACAAAGGGTGACACCTCCCCAGCATGCACCCAGGGGACGGGGCCAATGCGGCAGGGGCTGGTTCCTCGCTGTTTCCAGACGGCCTTGTGGAGCTAAGACTGAATGCATTTCAACATAGATGGCCACCACAAAATTGTACATTGGTTCCCGGCCGGCTTGGGCCGGGGCCAAGGCAGCGGTGGCCATCCCCTCACTATTTCCAGGATAGCTTCGCGGGCCACATGAAACCACGTCGCGGGCTGCATCCGGCCCCCGGGCCTTGTGTTTGACATGTCTGGATTAGGGGACTTAGAAATACTCCATCTACCTCTATCTCCAACATTATTGCTGAAACTTCTTTACAACTTTTTTTTTTGTTTTATTGCCGAGTAGAATAACTGTAGTTGTTGGGAGAAAGTTATCTCTGACCGAACCTTCTCAGAGAGTTAATTGCTATACCGTGAAACTGTATCGCTAGATCTTTTATTTATTTTTCTTAATAGCGTTGGAAGCACACTCAGAGGTAGGGGGAAATATCCTAGCAAAATATACAAAAACAGCTTAAACAAATCATGGGTATGAAATATTTTGGTTGGGAGACATTTCAACGGTATGTGACTTCCCGAACATTTAAACCCAAGACCTTCTGCAAGGTAACTCCCACTCACTCAAGTATCAGTTGGATTAGAAGTCCTGTCTGGAAAAAGATTCTTTCTATGCTGAAAGCAATACATGAAACCGTTCTCTTAGCTTGTGATAAAATAAGACCTAAAATAAAAGATCAAGATGCCAGCTTAGATGCACAAAGCCAAATTTTGACCACAACCAAAGAACCAACAATGCAGAAGATAACAGAAGCAGGACAACCAAATATTAAGGCAGAGGGCTCAGTTGACCAACAAATACAGTTGATGGAAAATCCAGAAAAGGAAGTGACAACGTTGAAAATGGAAATGACTTTTTATATAAATCAGAAGAAATTTGAGAAAGGAGTCCTGTCTAGAAACCAAGAGAAGAGCTCAGAGTGCCTTTTATTTAAATTTAGAAGACTGGTAAGCAGTTCCCATTGTAATCCAAATAACGTTGAGCGATTACATATGGATAGATATGGATTCTAGAGAAGAAATTGGACAGAAAACTGTTCCTGCAGACTGGCAGAGTAGGATAAGCGAGGAGCTGCTGGACTAGTCTAAGGAAAATTAAAAAAAAAATCATTTTTGTTACCGAGTTGTCAAAGTCTGGAATATATTACCTGATTCACTTGTCTCGGTAACTTTCACAGTTTTAATTCTAACTTAACCTCTGTGGACCTCACCCCATATTTAGGAGGTCCCTAAGGAAGCGTGCATACGGGCACTACGGTGCCTATCCCTGTCCCTTTTTAATTTTTAATTTTTCTCCTTCGAGTTTGTAATTTTCCGTTGATGAGTAAACAAATAAAATAATAGCCATCGTAATCAGCAAGACAGGAAGAAAGTTGTGAGGGATGGGTGTTTAAGAGAAGGTGCGTTGTATGAGGCAGACCTGACCTGTGATGGAAGTTGTCACTGCAATAAGAAATCATCTAAGAGGGGTCTTCAAACTTGGCCCTTTTATGACTTGTGGACTTCAACTCCCAGAATTCCTCAGCTAGGCACGCGTGCCTGGCTGAGAAATTCTGGGAGCTGAAGTCCACAAGTCATAAAAGGGCCAAGTTTGAAGACCCCTGATCTAAGTATTCAACATGGTTGGATGTAGTTTCGCCTCAGTTAGATATGGCTGACCTACTGTTCTGTCTTCCAGGTCAATGGCATAGATATCAGAAGTGTGCCTCACAGCTACGCCTTGCTCGTCCTGAGACAACCATGTCAAGTTCTCCGTCTCACTGTGCTCAGAGAGCAAAGGTACCATTGTGGGAATTCTGGACTTTTCCCTGACGTTCCCTGCCACAGGGATGAGAATTTGCACGTTACTCTGAACAAAAACAACCCAGACCAACAGCTGGGCATCAAGTTGATCCGTAAGGCCAACGAAGATGGCGTTTTCGTGTTCAACCTGCTGGAAGGAGGCCTTGCTGCCCGTGACAGGGAACTTCAAGAGAACGATAAGGTTTTAGCCATTAACGGACATGACTTACAGCACGGAAGTCCAGAAACCGCAGCTCAGTTGATACAGGTAGGTCTGAAAGAGCTTCCTCAGAACAGATCTGAGAAATGGTATTAACGTTTGTCTGAGGCAAAGAGAAAAGGGGAAAATCCACCGTATTTTTATTGTTGCCATAACTTTATATTTATATATCCAGACAGCATTTTTTTCTTAAATCGGTTTAAAATGAGCACTGTCATTTTGTGAATGTGTTTTTCTCTGTAAACTGGAAATTCGGTTATGCAGCCAGTTAACTAGGGGGGCTTCTCTCTGTATCTCAATATGCAGGCTAGCAAGAGGCAGGTTCACTTCAGCATTTCCAGGCAAACCAGGCGACAGACCCCGGATATTTTACAGGAAACTGGCTGGGATTGCCACGGTAGCCATCTACCCTTCCTTGTTGACAAGGTGAGGCCTGCCCTCCTCCTCCTCCTCCTCCTCCCCCTCCTGATTTATATCATGAAAGAGCCCTGGTGAGGGCTGACTAATATATTAATGTCCCTTAGTATCACCTCTGGATAGCATTGTCCAAAACAGGGCTTTTCAACCAGTGGTACGGGTACCACCTGTGGTACATTGGCACCTGGCAGGCGGTACGCGACCATCCTAGAAAAGTAGCAGGGGAGGGGAATGAGCTGAACCAGTGGCAGCACCGCACAAGCCTGAGCGAGAGATGGCTGGAGCTGCAGGGCTGTCAGGGCTCAGTGGAATCACCAGGATCAGCGCCAGACTCCACCTGGAGCTCGGCACTGATCCTGGTGCTTCCGCTGAGCCCAGAAGAAGCGCCGATTAGCTGGAATGTTGCAGCATCTCCAGGGTCTTGTGATTTACATTCAGATGCTTGGCAACTGATTCATATTTATGACGATCACAGTGTCCCAGGGTCATGTGAAGTGACCAAAACTTGCTGCAACCACCCAGCAGACGGGGGGAATAAAAACCAAACACCCCTCACCCCACCCCCACTGCCAATCCTCAACAGAAATGCTCACAGCAATAAAAACCTCAGACAGGAGGAAGAGCGCCGCCGGGTGGGCAGGCAGGTGTCTTGATCGGCTGTGGCTTGGGAGGCACTTTTTTCAGTGCTATTGTAACTTCGCACAGTCACTAAGCAAACTGTTGTAAGTCGAGGACTACCTGTACTTTATTACTTTTTTCTTTCTTTTTTTTTGGTCATCAAGTTTTTGACACCTTGCTAGGCGACTGGTGGTACTCGGATATTGCCATATCCTAAAAGTGGTACAATGGGTGAAAAGGTTGAAGACCCCTGGTCCAAAAGAACGCCTTTTAGATTTGCCGTTGTGTATATACTTTGAGGAAGCACTGCCGATTTCTGAATGAGGAGAAAGCAGAGTTGGAGAAAAGGGGAAATCATAGCAAATTGTTCTGTACGTGTGGGCATCCTGTAGGGCTCTGTGCCGTCCAACAAATCAAAATCCACGTTAATGATTTTAAAAGTAAGACGCTAACCTGCTTTTCCTTCATATGGAACCAAATAGGGAAGGCTTCATAGTGGCTTTAGAAATTCCTGCAATCTGGCAGAAGATGAACAGAACTATAACCCTAAATCTTAATGTAAGGTTAATGATAATCAAGAGAGGGATGTTGGAGAGTTCAGTTCCCCCCCCCCCATTTTTATAGCATCTAAAGCAGACATGTCAAACTCACGACGTCACGTGACGTCGCGCGACGTATCGGGACTGTTTTGCCATTGCTGACAATGGGGTGGGCGCGGCTTCCACGTGATGCGTCCGGCCCACGGGCCGGCAGTTTGACATCCCTGATAAAGGATGCCCTCTATCAACAGGAAGCGTGAAAGGCTCAAATTCTTTAATATCCCTGTTAACACTCCCTTTTGAGGGTTCTAAATTATAATTCCCATTAAAAGACAACATAGTTGGATCTTATACTACAGTTCCCAGTGCTAAATTCATTCTGGTATCTTAAGTGTGACCAAATAAGGATGAGGTTGCATTAGTAACCCAACTTATACAGGGGTTCTTTGGTCTCTTCCCACTTTTCCTTTCAACAACAGAACATTGACACCTGCTGTTATCTTTTCTTAACATCAAATCGCTTTAAAAAAAGATGTGGCATTACATCTCTTTGACAACCTTTAACTCTAATTTTTAGAGTTAGATTCTCTTAGATTCTCTCTCTCTCTCTCCATCCATCCATCCATCCATCCATCCATCTTGCTGATGGTTCAGTATTTCCAGAACCTGTTAATAGCTTAAAAACATGATGTCGTGGTTCCGACAGATGATACTCTTCAAAGAACTTCGAGGCATTGTTTACCTTAAAGAATCTTTATTCAAGTAGCATGGCATCGGCACGTACCTGGTCGAAGCCAGAATCTGAATTCCCCTCCCCTAAACACATAGTATCAAAGCACAATTCCTTCCTCCAATTAACAGTCATAAATCACATTCTCCAATTAGTTTGAAATGCAAACCTTCCCTCCAGTTTTCTAACCCGCCATTTCTTATCATCTCTTATTTCAAACAACCTTGAAGAATACTCTACTGTGATGTTGTTATGTCTAACTAATCCCCATACACATTCTTCCCCCTCCCCCCCCCAGCACCATCTAATTCTAACTCTAAAAGTAACACACAGGTTAAAGAGAAAATGGCTGTATCTTCATATATTGTCAAAGCAAGAACATCTGATGTTAGCAGCGTTGACACATAAAGCCCAATCCACATATTAAAAAGCTGCAGAAAATGTCATCAACCCAAGATTTTAAATAATCAGTATATCAGAGGCCTGGACAAATAAAATGATCTTTGCTGATGCCGCAATGACATCAGGCATCAACTATTTTTAGTGCTTTATTTCAAACTGCACTCTGCTTGGGACAGAGACACAATAGGATATTGTACCGTGACAGGTTGATGTATCTATTTTCTACCTTCCTACAGGAAGTAGCACTGCAGGGGCCAAGATGAAAAAAATTAAGATGGTAGCCATACTCATATAACCAAAGCCCACTGCATTTGTGTGTTTGTTTCTGTGCCTGTCTGAGTGTGTTGCATGAAATGGGGGCAGAGTTTCGATCACACAGCCATGGGTGCCATATTGACTTTTCTGATTGTCTCACCACACCTGTGCCAACCAGTCTGCTTCTTTCTTTAAAAAAAACAGAATACTTTAAAGACAATATACAGTATAAACAAATACAAGGCAGAATACAGACAAATAAACCAGAGGTTGAAACATGTCATAGAACAGGGGTCTTCAAACTTGGCCCTTTTATGACTTGTGGACTTCAACTCCCAGAATACTTCAGCCAGCGTGCCTGGCTGAGGAATTCTGGGAGTTGAAGTCCACAAGTTGTAAAAGGGCCAGGTTTGAAGACCTCTGTCATAGAGGTTTTAGCTTTTTGGCATGTCTTTAAAATATGTGTTAGAAACATTTCTAGATTTGTCAGAACAGGGTACATGGCCCCAGATGGGATGAAAGACACTGTTTACTTTGTTATTACTGATTTTATAAATATGTCATTGGCTATTTTAGTATTCTTGTTAGTAAAGGATTATGGCTTCCTGTGTCTCTTTGCTGCCACTTAGTGGTCACATGGATATTTACAAATCTAGAAATTTTGTATACAGATCATGCCTAAAAACATTATAAATAAAAGTATTAGACAACTGCTAAACAAATTGATGAATGAAGCTGAAGAAGGCTTCTAAAGTTGCCTCAGAATTTTTACACAACTCTCTGCTATCTAGTGCATATCTTCTGATTCCTGCTGGAATCATTTAAGTCAGGGGTCTTCAAACTTGGCCCTTTTATGACTTGTGGACTTCAACTCCCAGAATTCCTCAGCCAGGCACTGTGCCCTGGCTGAGGAATTCTGGAAGTTGAAGTCCACAAGTCATAAAAGGGCCAAGTTTGAAGACCCCTGATTTAAGTGATTCTCTTATTTTCTTTACACTATTGCAAGGGCAAAATCTCTGTGCTGTCCTTTTAAAATTGCTTGAGTGTGAGTGTGAGTTTTTTTTGATGAGGCTTATTTCATTGTTGTTATGTAATAGATGTTATCCCAATTTTATAGAGTTTTGGAGGGACTTTAGTGTCCAAATCAAATTGCCGTACTATATACTTAGGCATTGGTCTGATGGATTTGACACCTGTGTGACAGAGGCATAAAGAAATTGATTGCAGAATCTTCCAGGTTATTACATAGGCCATTATCATGCTTAAATATTTCCGCTTTGTAAGATAATTGGATTTAAATGTCCTCATTCCCCCCCCCCTTTTCTTACTTTGAGAGCCAACTCTCTGATTAGAAAATTCTAGAACACAGATGTAAATGTGGGACCAATATTGCTTTCAGGTTTCTAATATCCAGTGCCAAGAATAAGCTTCAGCCTTCAACATCATTTGTTATTATAAAGTGGTTCAGCCGTCCCTTTTGGCGATGAAAACCCATGACATCCTGCCTCTGTGAGCAAAGAGCCTGGCTCTGAAGCCAGTGACAATTGTAAACATTGACTTGTCCAGCGCCAAAGATCAGAGAAGCTGTGAGGCACTTGAGTGATTGTATTTCCAGATTTCATTAACTCCCATTTGGGCTGAATTGCGCAATGTCCTAAAGCAATCAGACCTTCCTACAACGTGCATGAGACAGGATGCCAACTGAAGGGAATCTTAAAAATCATCTGATATTTGTGTCATCAGGTGTTCTTCCCAAGAAATTCTCACTCTGTTTGACACCCTTATTTCCTGTGAGTAAAGTGTGCAGAAATCAGGATTCAAATGTGATCTAACGGTTACTTGGCCATGCATTTAGCATGTCAGGAGCACCTCAAAGCAGCTGTATCTTTTTGTGAGCATGGGTGGCTGCCCTCCACAGCTGGCACATGTTCTCAGGAAAAGAAAGCTGTCAAACCTTCAAAACTACTCTGGCTACAGCCATCTTTCTTCATTTTTTGGTTGCCACAGCAATGGAAAGGGAAGATGCATTCTTTTAGTTTAGTCATAACAATAACTTTCTTGTGGGAACCAAGGTCAAGTTACCTTAATGTTTGGCGGGCTGGAGCTACTATTAGAGAGCCCGCCAACGGTGTTAATTGGGGATTGTGAGTTATGACACATTTAGGGGTGGGGAGTTTAACTTCTACTTTGTAACCTTGGGGGGGGGGACTTTCAGTCTTGGTTTCACCTTTGTTCGTGCTGATCTTATGTAGCCATTAAAATTGTTCTTTGAGGAAGCAATTGCCTCAGAGTTCTTATTTCTACTGGTCTCATCTATTGGAACCATGACAATGGATTTAAGATATGACTCTGCCCCCTTGTAATCACACATTGCCCTTTAAATCCAAAATGCTATACAACAGCAATTGCAATAGCAACTTATGTACCGCTTCACAGTGCTTTACAGCACTCTCTGAGCAGTTTATAAATGTCAGCCTATTACCCCCAACAATCTGGCCCTCATTTTACTGACCTTGGAAGGATGGAAGGCTCAGTCAACCTTGAGCCGGTGAGGATCGAACTCTTAGCTGTGGGCAGAGTTAACCTGCAATACTGCATTCTAACCATTGGGGCACCATGGTTCTGGGGTTCAGTTTAAACTGCCCTTTTTGTATGCCAATATTTTTAATGTATGGGGTCATGAGTAATGGAGTGGTATGTTTACGGAATGTCATTAGGATTAATTGTCTAATGGCAAGCGATACCTATCAATAAAGAGGCATAGATTGCCTCATGAAGTGAGGGTCCAAAGAGAGGCTGGATAGTC